>NW_022142334.1:0-5433 GCF_007565055.1 Rhinopithecus roxellana
TTATAACTGTATCTGTTATAGCTATTATGTCTATATTTTATACCTATATCTATTATATGTATTATATCTATTTTTATACCTATATCTATTATAACCATATGTTTACCTATTACATTATATCTAGGTTTTTACCTATATGAATTATATCTATTACATTTATATTTTTTATAATTATATCCATTATATCTATATTTTATATACCTATATTATATATTTTCTCTCCTATATCTTTATATCTATTATTAGTCTATATTTTTATAACTATATCTATTATATCTATTATGTCTTATACATACCTATACTATTATATCTTTTATGTCTATATTTTATATGCCTAGAAATATTTTACTATATTTTATACCTATATCTATTGTATCTGTTATATTTAGATTTTTATAACTCTATCTATTATATCTATATTTTATATACCTATACATTAAAACACTTATCTATATATACCTATATTGATTATATCTATATTTTATACCTATATCTGTTTATCTCTATTTATATCTATATTTTATACCTATATCTATTATATCTATTATGTCTACATTTTATACGTATATCTATTATATCTATTTTGTCTATATCTTATACCTATATCGATTATATCTGTTATGTCTATATTTCATACCTTATCTATTATATCTATTATGTCTACATTTTATAAATAAATCTATATCTATTATGTCTGTATTTTATATCTATATGTATATCTATTATGTCATATTTTATACGTATATCAACTATATCTATTATGTCTAGATTTTACCTATATGTATTATATCCATTATGTCTAGATTTTATACCTATATGTATTAATCTATTATGTCTATATTTTATATACCTATATCTATTATATGTATTATGTCTATATTTATGCCTATACTCTTATATCATTATATATCTATATTTTATACCTACATCTATTATAACTAATTTGTACCTATATCTGTTATATCTATATTTTATACCTATCTATTATATCTATTATGTCTAATTTATACCTATAGTATTATGTCTATATTTTATATTTATATGTATTATAACAACTATGTCTATATTTTATATCTATATCTATTATGTCATATTTTACACCTATATCTATTAACTTTCTGTCTATATTTTATACGTATATCTATTATGTCTTTATGTCTATATTTTATACAGTATCTATTATGTCTATATTTTATACCTATATCATTATATCTATTATGTCTGCCTTTTATACCTATGTATTATATCTATTATGTCTAATATTATACCTATATCTATTATGTCTAATTTATATCTATCTCTATCATGTCTATATTTATACCTATGGCTATTTATCTATTATGTCTATTATACTATATATATTATGTCTATATTTTTTACCTATATCTATTATATCTATATGTCTATATTTTATACGTATATCTATTATGTCTACATTGTATACCTATATCTATTATATCAATTATGTCTGTATTTTATACCGATATCTATTATATCTCTTATGTCTATATTTTATACCTATATCTTTTATCTAATATGTCTGTATAGTATATCGATATCTATTATTTCTATTATGTATATTTGATACCTATATCTTTATATGTTTTATGTCTATTTTATACCTATATCTATTATATCTATTATATCTATATTTTTTAACTATATCTATTATAACTATATTTTATATCGATATCTATATATCTATATTTTATAAATTTATCTATTATATCCATTATATTTATATTTCATTATATCTATTATATCTATATTTTATACCTTTATCTATTATATCCATATTTTATACCTATATCTATTATATCTCTATTTTATAACACTATCTATATTATGTCTACATTTTATACTGATATCTATTATATCTATTATCTATATTTTACACCTGTATCTATTATCTATTTTGTGTATATTTTATACCTATGACTATTATATCTATGCTGTCTTTATTTTTAACCTATAGCAATTATATCTGTCTATATTTTATACTTATCATGTCTATTATGTCTATATTTTACCTATATCTATTATATCTATTATTTCTGTATTTCATAAGTATATCTATTATACCTATTTTGTTTATATTTTATACCTATATCTATAACATCTATTACGTCTAAATTTTATAACTATATCTACTATATCTATTATATCTCTATTTTATTCCTATATCCATTTTGTCTATATTTTATACCTTTATCTATAATATCTATTATGTGTATATTTTATAAATATATTTATTATATCTATTATGTCTATATTTTATACCTCTATTTATTATATCTATTAAGTCTAAATATTATACCCTATCTATTATGTCTATATTTTATACCTATATCTATTATATCTATTATGCCTATATTTTATATCTATATCTATAATGTCTATTATGTCTATATTTTATACCTATATCTATTATGTCTATTATTTCGATATTTTATACCTAATATATATATCTATTATGTCTATATTTTATACCTATGTCTATTAAGTCTATATTTTATACCCATATTTATTAATCTATTATGATTATACTTTATACCTATATCTATTATGTCTATATTTTATACCTGTATCTATTGTGTCTATATTTTATACCTATATCTATTATGTCAATATTTAATACCTATATCTATTATATCTATATGTCTATATTTATAACTATATCTATTATGTCTATTTTATACCTTATCTATTATATCTATTACGTCTATATTTTATTCCTATATCTATTATATCTATTATGTCTATATTTTATACCTATCTCTATTATATCTATGATATCTATATTTTATACCTATATCTATTATATCTATTATGTCTATATTTTATACCTATAACTATTTTGCCTATGTTTTTTACCTATATCGTATATCTCTTATGTCTATATTTTGAACCTATATATATGTCTATATAGTATACCTATATCTATTATATCTATTATGTCTATATTTTATACCTATATCTATTATATATATGTCTATATTTTATACCTATAACTATCAAATCTCTTATGTCTATATTTTATACCTATATCTATTATATCTATTATGTCTGTATTTTACAACTATATCTATTATAATTATATTTCATACCTATATTTCTGATATCTATATTTAATACCTATATCTATTATATCTATTAGATTTATACTTTATAATTATATCTATTAATCTTTATATTATAACTATATCTAATATATCTATATTTCATACCTTTATCTATTATATCTATTATGTCTATATTTTATACCTATATCTTTCAAATCTATTATGTCTCTTTTATACCTATATTTCTTATATCTATTATGTCTATATTTTATACCTATATCTATTACATCTATTATGTCAATGTTGTATACCTATATCTATTCAATGTATTATGTCTATTTTATACTATATCTATTATATATTATGTCGACTTTATACCTATATCTATATGTCTATATTTTATACCTGTATCATAAT
This sequence comes from Rhinopithecus roxellana, assembly GCF_007565055.1. Taxonomy (NCBI): domain Eukaryota; kingdom Metazoa; phylum Chordata; class Mammalia; order Primates; family Cercopithecidae; genus Rhinopithecus; species Rhinopithecus roxellana. The sequence goes on from NW_022142334.1 coordinate 3,480, forward strand.
TACTATGTCTATATTTTATACCTATATCTATTATATCTCTTACGTATATTTAACCTATATCTATCATATCTATTTTGTTATATTTTACACCATGTCATTATGTATATATTTATACCTATATGCATTATATCTATTATGTCTGTATTTTATACCTATATCTATAATACCTCTTATGTCAATATTTTATAACTATATCTATTATATATTGTGTGTCTGTACTTTATACCTATATCTATTATGTCTATATTTTATAATCTTTATTATATATTTATTATTTCTATATTTTAAAATTGTATCTATATATCTATTATGTATATATTTTTGCTGATATCTATTATATCCACTGTATCTATATTTATACCTATATATTATATCTATATTGATACCTATATCCATTATATCTATTATATCAATATTTTATACATTATCTATCCTACCTAGTTTTGTTTATATTTATATGCCTATATCTATTATATCTATTATATCTATATTTTATAACTATATCTATTATAACCATATTTTATACCTATATACATTGCATCTGTATTTTTTACCTATATCTATTATATCTATTATATTTATATTTTATAATTATATCTATTATATCTATATTTTATATCTATATCTATGATATCTATTGTCTTTATTTTATAACTGTATCTATTATATCTATTTTTTATACATATATATCTATTATATCTTTTGTATCTATATTTATACCTATATCTTTATATCTATATTTTGTACCTGTATCTATTATATATATTATGACTATATTTTATACGTATATCTATTGTGTCTATTATGTCTATATTTTATACCTATATCTATTATACCTATTGTGTCTATATTTTATACCTACATCTATCATATCTATTATGTCTATATTTTATACTATGTATCTTATCTCTTATGTCTATATTTTATACCTATATATACTATATCTATTATGTCTATATTTTATACCTATGTCTACTGTATCTATTATGTCTATATTTATACCTATATCTTTTGTATGTATTATGTCTATATTATATACCGATATCTATTATATCTATTATGTCTATACTTTATATAATATCTATTATGTCGATATTTTACCTATATCTATTATATCTATTATGTCTACATTTTATACCTATATCTATTATAGCTATGATGTCTTTATTTTATACGTATATCTATTATATCTATTATGTCTATATTTCATATACCTTTATCTACTATATCTATCTGTCTATATTTTATACCTATATCTATTATGTCTATTATATCTATATTTTACCTATATCTATTATAACTATATTTTTTACAGATATCTTTATATCTATATTTTATACCTATATCTATTATGTATTTTATATCTATATTTTATACCTATATCTATTATATCTCTAAATCACAAGCATTCGTATATGTACATCTATTATATCTTTTATGTCTATATTTTATAGCAATATATCTATTATATCTATTATGTCTATATTTTATACCTATATCTATTATTCTCTATTTTATACCCATATTTATTATATGCATTATGTCTATATTGTAGACCTATACCTATTATGTCTATATTTATACCTATATCTTTTTATCTATTATGTCTCTATTTATACATATATCATTATGTATATATTATGTACCTATATCTATTATATCTATTATGTCTGTATTTTATAACCTATATCTATTATATCTCTTATGTCTATATGTTACCTATATCTATTATATCCATTATATCTACATTTAATACCTATATCTATTATATCTATTAGTCAATATTTTATACCTCTTTATATTTATTATATCTATATTTCATACCTATATCTATTATAACTATATTTTATACCTATATTTCTTATATCTATATTTCATACATGTATCTATTATATCAATTGTATATATATTTTATAATTATGTCTATTATATCTATATTTTATACTTATATCTA
>NW_022142335.1:0-32115 GCF_007565055.1 Rhinopithecus roxellana
TAACAGATATAGGTATATAATATAGACATAATAGATATAATAGATACAGATATAATACAGATATGATAGATATAGGTATAAAATATAGACATAATAGATATAATAGATGTAGGTATAAAATATAGACATAATAGATATAATAGATGTAGGTATGAAATATAGACATAACAGATATAATAGATATAGGTAAAAAATATAGACATAATAGATATAATAGATATAGACATAACTGATATAATAGATATTGCTTTAAAATATAGCCATAATAGATATAGGTATAAAATACAGACATAATAGATATAATAGATATAGGTATAAAATATAGACATCATAGATATAATAGAGGTATAAAATATGGACAATACGTATAAACGACATAGGTATGAAATATAGACATAATAGGTATAATAGATACAGGTATAAAATATAGACATAATAGATATAAGAGATATAGATATAGAATATAGTTATAATAGATATAATACGTATAGGTATAAAATACAGATATAATCGATATAGGTATAAAATATAGACATAAGAGATATAATAGATATAGGTATAAAATATAGGCATAATAGATATAGGTATAAAATATAGACATAACAGATATAATAGATATAGGTGTAAAATTAGACATAACAGATATAATCGATAAAGGTAAAAATATAGACATAATAGATATAATAGATAAACGTATAAAATGCAAACATAACAGATATAATCAATATACATATAAAATATAGACATAATAGATATAATAGATATACCTATAAATTATAGACTTAAATGATATAATAGATATAGGTATAAATATAAAGGTAATAGATATAATAGATATACGTATAAAATATAGAAATAATAGATATAATAGATATAGGTATAAAATATAGACATAATAGATATAATAGATATAGGTAAAAAATATAGCCATAATGGATATAACGATACAGGTATAACATATAGACATAATAGATATAGGTATAAAATACAGACGAAATAGGTATAATAGATATAGGTATAAAATATAGACATAATAGGTATAGGTACAAAATATAGACATATTAGATATAATAGATATATGTATAAAATATAGACATAATAGATATAGCTATAAAATATAGACAAAATAGATATAATATATATTTTATAAAATGTAGGACATAATAGTTATAAAAGATATAGGTATAAAATATAGATATAATAGACATGGGTATAAAAACAGATAATAGATATAGGTATAAAATATGGACACAATCGATATAACAGATATAGGTATATAATATAGACATAATATATAATAGATACAGGTAAAAATATAGATATAATAGATATAGGTACAAATACAGATATAATAGAGTCAGTATATAATATAAATATAACAGCATAATAGACATAGGCTATAAAACAGAGACATAATAGATACAGATATAAAATATAGATATAATGTATATAATAGATATATGTATCAAAATATAGATATAATGAATATAATAGATATAGCTATAAAATATAGACATAATAGATACTAATAGATATAGGTCTAAAGTATAGACATAATAGATATAATACATATAGGTAGAAAATAGAGGACATAATAGATATAATAGATATAGGGAAAAAATATAAACATAATAGAGTTATGAAATATAGACATAATAGATAAAATAGATATAGGTATAAATATAGACCTAAAGGTACAAAATATAGGACATAATAGATTTACCTTTAAAATATACACATAACATAGTAGATACAGTTATGAAATATAGACATAATAGATATATTGATATAGGTATAAATATAGATATAACAGATATACGTATAAATATAGACATAAGTGATATACTAGATATAGTATAAATATAGACATAATAAATATAATAGATACAGGTATAAAATATAGACATAATAGATATAGGTATAAAGTAGAGACATAATAGATATAATATATATCGGTATAAAATATAGACATATAGATACAAAAGATATAGTATAAAATATAGACATAATCTATACGAATAGACATAAGGTATAAACATAGGCTAATAGATATACTAGACTATAGTACAGAATACATACATAATAGATATAATAGATATAGGTATAAAATATAGACACAATAGGTATAATAAATATAGGTATAAAATATAGACATAATAGATATAATAGATATAGGTATAAAATAGAGACATAAAAGACATAGGTATAAAATATAGACATATCAGATATAACAGATATACGTATAAAATATAGACATAATAGATATAATAGATGTAGGTATGAAATATAGACATAATAGATATTCGTATAAAATATAGACATAATAGATATACGTATAATATTTAGACATAATAGATATAATAGCTATAGGTAAAAAATATAGACATATAGATATAATGCATATAGGTATAAATATAGACATAATAGTTATAGGTAAAATATAGCATAAAGATATAATAATATAGGTATAAAATATATACAGATAGATATAATACATATAGGTATATATATAATAATAATAGATATAAATATAGACATAATAGATAATAGATATAGGTATAAAATATAGACATAATAGATATAGGTATAACATAGACATAATAGATATAATAGATACAGGTATCAAATATAGACATAATAGATATAATTGATATAGGTGTAAAATATAGATAAAATAGATATAATCGATATAGGTACAAAATATAGATATAATAGCTATAGGTATAAAATACAGACATAATAGATATAGGTATAAAATATAGATATAATACATATAATAGATATAGGTATGAAATATAGACATAATAGATATAATAGATATAGGTATAAAATATAGACATAATAGATATAATTGATACAGACATAATAGATATAATAGATAAAGGTATAAAATATAGACATAATAGATATAATAGATAGAGGTATAAAATATCGACACAATAGATATAAGAGATAGAGGTATAAAATATAGACACAATAGATATAGTAGATAAAGGTATAACATATAGACATAATAGACATAATAGATAGATGTATAAATTATAGACATAATAGATATAATAGATAGAGGTAAAATACAGACATAATAGTTATAATAGATATAGGTATAAAATATAGACATAGTAGGTATAATAGATAAGTATAAAATATAGACATAATAGATATAACAGATATAGGTATAAAATATAGACATAATATATAATGCATAGAGGTACAAAGGACGACATAATAGACATAATAGATAGATGTATAAATTATAGACATAATAGAAACATTTGCTAGAGGTAAAATATAGACATAATAATCATAATAGATATAGGTATAAAATATAGACATAAAAGATATAATAGATATAGGTTTAAAACATAGACATAATAGATATAGGTATAAAATACAGACATAATAGGTATAGATATAGGTATAAAATATAGACATAATAGATATAATACGTATAGGTATAAAATATAGACATAATACATATAATAAACATAGGTATAAAATATAGACATAATAAATATCGGTATAAAATATAGACATAATAGATATAATAGATATAGGTATAAAATATAGACATAATCGTTATAATATATATAGGTATAAAATATAGACAGAATAGATATAATAGATGTACGTATCAAATATAGACATAATAGATAGAATACATATAGGTAAAATATAGACATAATAGATATAGGAGTAAAATACAGACATAATGGATATAATAGATAAGGTATGAATATAGATATAATAGATATAGGTATATAATATAGATATAATAGATATACGTATAAAATATAGATATAATTGATATAGGCATAAAATATAGATATAAAAGACACAGGTTTAAAATATACACATAATTGACATAATAGATATAGTTATATAATATAGACATAATAGATACAATAGAGAGACGTATAAAATGTAGACATAAGAGATATAATAAGTATAGGTTTAAAATATAGACATAATAGATAAAATAGATATACGTATAAAATATAGACATAATAGATATAATAGATATAGGTATAAAATATAGACCCAATAGGTATAAAAGATATAGTTATAAAATATAAACATAATAGATATAATAGATACAGGTATAAAATATAGACATAATAGATATAATAGATAGAGCTATAAAATATAGACATAACAGATATAATAGATATAGGTATAAAATATAGACCTAATAGGTATAAGAGATATAGTTATAAAATATAGACATAATAGATATAATAGATAGAGGTATAAAATATAGACATAATAGATATAATAGATAGAGGTGTAAAATATAGACATAATAGATATAATAGATATAGGTATAAAATGTACACATAATAGATATAATAGATAGAGGTATAAAATATAAACATAATAGATATAATAGATATAGGTAAAAAAAAGACATAATAGATATAATACATATAGGCATAAAATATAGAAGTAACAGATATAATAGACATATGTATAAAAAATAGACAAAATAGATATAATAGATATAGGTATAAAATAGAGACATAAAAGATATAACATGTATAGGTATAAAATATAGGCATAATAGATATCGGTATAATATATAGACATAATAGATATAATACATATAGGTATAAAATGTAGACATAATAGATAAAATAGATTAGATATGAAATAAAGACATAATAGATATTGGTATGAAATATAGACAAAATAGATATAAGATACAGTTAAAATATAGACATAATAGATATAATAGATATAGGTATAAAATATAGACATATTAGATATTATAGATACAGGTATAAAATATAGACATAATAGATATAATAGATATACGTATGAAAGATAGACATAGTTGATATAATAGATATAGGTATAAAATATAGAAATAATAGATACAGGTATAAAAGACAGAAATAATGGATATAGTAGATATAGGTATGAAATACAGACATAATAGATATACTAGATATAGGGATAAAATATAGACATTATAGGTATAATAGATATAGGTATAAAATATAGACATAATACATGTAATAGATACAGGTATAAAATATAGATATAATAGATATACGTAGGAAATATAAACGTAAAAGATAGAAAAAATAAAGGTATAATAGATAGACCTCATATATACAATACACATACAAATAAAATATAGACACAGTAGATATAATAGATATAGATATAAAATATAGACATAATAGGTATAGGTATAAAATATGGATATAATAGATATCATAGATAGAGGTATAAAATACAGACATAATAGATATAATAGATATAGGTATGAAATACAGACATAATAGATATTACAAATATAGACATAAAATATAGACATAGTAGAAGTAATAGACATAGGTATAAAATATAGACATAATAGATACAATAGATATCGGTATAAAATATAGACATAAAAGATATTACAGATGTGGTGTAAAATATAGACACAATAGATATAGGTATAAAATATAGACATAATAGAGATAGGTATAAAATATAGACATAATAGATATAATAAATATAGGTATAAAATATAGGCTTAATATAGATAGGTATAAAATATAGACATAATAGATATGATACATATAGGTATAAAATATAGACATAATGGATATAATAGACATAGGTATAAAGTATAAATATAATAGATATAGGTATGAAATATACATATAATAGATAAAATAGATACAGGAATAAAATATAGATATAATAGGTATAATTATAAAAAATAAATATAACAGATATAATAGATATAGTTTTAAAATAGAGATACAAGAGATATAGGTATAAAATATAATTAAAATAGATATAGATGTAAAATATAGATATAATAGATATAAGAGATATAGGTATAAAATATAGACATAAGAGATATAATACATATAGGTATAAAATATAGACATAAAAGATATAATAGAGGTATAAAATATAGGCATAATAGATATACTAGATATAGGTACAGAATACAGACATAATAGATATAATAGATATATGTATAAAATATAATCATAATAGATATAATAAATATAGTTATAAAATATAGACATAATACACATAATAGATAGAGGTATAAAATATAGACATAATAGATATAATAGATAGAGGTTTAAAATATTGATATAATAGATATAAGAGATAGAGGTATAAAATATAGACATGATAGATATAATAGATATACGTGTAAAATATAGACATAATAGATATAATAGATACAGGTATAAAACATAGACATAATAGATATGGTAGATATAGGTATAAAATATAGACATAATAGATACGTTAGATATAAGTATCAAATATAGACATAATCGATATAGGCATCAAATATAGACATAATAGATATAATAGATATAAGTATAAAATATAGATATAATAGTTAAAATACATAGAGGTATAAATATAGATATAATAGAAATAGGTATAAAATATAGACATAATGGATATAATAGATATAGGTATAAAATATGGACATCATAGATATAATAGATAGAGATATAAAATATAGACAAAATAGATATAATAGATAGAGGTATAAAATATAGACATCACAGATATAATAGATAGAGGTACAAAATATAGACATAATAGATATAATTGATAGAGGTATAAATTATAGACATAATAGATATAAAAGATAGAGTTATAAAATGTAGACATAATAGGTATAATAGATATGGGTATAAAATGTAGAGCTAATAGACATAATAGATATAGTTTTAAAATATAGACATAATAGATATAACAGATATAAGTATAAAATATAGACACCATAGATATAATAGATATAGGTATACAATGTAGACATAAAAGATATAATAGATATAGGTATAAAATATAGACATAATAGATATAATAGATATAGGTATAAAATATAGATAGAATAGATATAATAGATATAGGATTAAAATATAGACAAAATAGATATAATAGACATAGGTATAAAATACTGAAAGAATATATATAATAGATATAGGTATTAATTCTGCACATTATAGATATAATAGATAGAGGTATAAAATAAAAACAAAATAGATATAATAGATAGAGGTATAAAATATATACATAATAGATATAATAGAGGTAAAAAATATAGACATAATAGATACAATAGATAGAGGTATAAAATATAGACGTAATAGATATAATACATATAATAGATAGAGGTATAAAACATAGGCATAATAAATATGAGATATAATAGATAGAGGTATAAAATATAAACACAATAGATATAGTAGATATTGAAATAAAATATAGACATTATCGATATAATAGAGGTTAAAAATATAGATATCATAGATATAATAGATAGAGGTATGAATTATAGACGTTATAATTATAATAGAGGTATAAAATATAGACATAATAGATATAAAAGAGGTATAAAATATAGACATAATAGATATAATAGAGGGATAAAATATAGACATAATAGTTATAATAGATGGAGATATAAAGTATAGACATAGTAGATATAATCCACATAGGTATTAAATATAGACATAATAATTATAGTAGGTATGGTAATTAAATAGAGACATAATATATATAATATATAGATATAAAATATAGACATAACAGATATAATGGATATACGTATAGAATATAGACATAATAGATATAATAGATATAGATATAATATATAGACATAACAGATATAATAGATATACGTATGAAATATAGACATAAAAGATGTAACAGATATAGATATAAAATACAGACAAAATAGATATAGGTACACAATATAGACATAATAAATATAATAGATTTAGGTATAAAATATACACATAATAGACATAATAGATATAGGAATAAAATATAGACATAATAGACGTAATAGATATAGGTATAAAATAGGGACATCATAGATATAATAGATATACGTATAAAAAATACACATAATAGATATAGATAGATATAGGTATAAAATATATACATAATAGGTATAATAAATATAGGTATTAAATATACATATAATAAATATAGGTATAAAATATAGACATAATAGATATAATAGATACGTATAAAATATAGATGTGATAGATATAGGTATAAAATATAGATATAATAGATATAGCTATAAAATCTAGACAAAATAGATGTAATAGATATAGGTATAAAATATAGACATAATAGATATAATAGATATAGTTATAAAATATAGACATAGGAGATATAATAGATATAGGTATGAAATATAGACATAATAGATATAATAGATATAGGTATAAAAGACAGACATAATAGATATAATATATATCGGTATAAAAGGTAGACATAATAGATATAAGAGATATAGGTCAAAAATATAGACATAATATATGTAATAGATATACGTATAAAATATAGACATAATACGTATAATAAATGTAGGTATAACATACAGACATATTAGGTATAATAGATATAGGTATAAAATATATACATAATAGATACAATAAATACAGGTATGAAACATAGACATAATACATATAATAGACATAGGCATAAAAAATAGATACAATAGATATAGGTATGAAATATAGATATAATAAATATAATAGATACATGTATAAAATATAGATATAATAGATATAATGGATATAGGTATAAAATGTAGATATAATAGATATAGATAAAAATATAGATATAAGAGATATAATTGATATAGGTGTAAAATATAGATTTAATAGATATCGGTATAAAATATAGACAAAATAGTTATAATAGATGGAGAGATAAAATATAGACATAGTAAATATAATACATTTAGGTAGTAAATATAGACATAATAAATATAACAGATAAATTAATAAAATAGAGACATAATAGATATAATAGATATAGGTATAAAATATAGACATAAAAGATATAATCGATATACGTATAAAACATACATATAATAGATATAATAGATATAGATATAAAACATAGACACAATAGATATAGGTACACAATATAGACATAATAGATATAACAGATTTAGGTATAAAATATACACATAATGATATAATAGATATAGGTATAAAATATAGACATAATAGACATAATAGATATAGGTATACAGTATAGACATAATAGATGTAATAGATATAGGTATAAAATATAGACATAGTACATATAATAGATATAGGTATAAAATATAGACATAGAAGATATAATAGATATAGATATAAAATGTAGACATAATAGATATAATAGATGTAGGTATAAAATATAGACATAATAGATATAATAGATACACGTGTAAAACATAGACATAATAGATATGATAGATATAGGTATAAAATATAGACATAATAGATATAATAGATATACATATAAAACATAGACATAGTAGGTATAATAGATATAGGTATAAAATATGGACATAATACATATAAGAGAGGTATAAAATTGAGACATAATAGATATAATTGACATAGGTATAAAATATAGATATAATAGATATAATAGATACAGGTATAAATTATAGACATAATAGGTATAGGTATAAAATATAGACATAATAGATAAAATAGATAAAGGAATAAAATATAGACATAATAGATATAATAGACAGAGGTAGAAAATATAGACATAATTGATATAGGTATAAAATATAGACATAATGCATATAATAGATATAGGTATAAAATATAGACATAATAGGTATGGGTATAAAATATAGACATAATAGATATAATAGATAGAGGTATAAAATATAGACATAATAGATATAGGTATAAAATATAGACAAAATAGGTATAATAGATAAAGGTATAAAATATAGACATGATAGATATAATAGATATAGGGATAAAATATAGACATAATGGATATAATAGATATAGGTATAAAATATAGACATAATAGATGTAATAGACTTAGGTATTAAATATAGACATAATAGATATAATAGATTTACGTATAAAATATGGACATAATATATATAATAGATATAGGTATACAAGGTAGTCATAATAGATATAATAGACATAGGTATAAAATATAGACATAACAGCTATAATAGATATACGTATAAAATATAAACATGATAGTTGTAATAGATATAGGCATAAAATACAGACATAATAGATATAAAAGATATACGTATAAAATATAGACATAATAGATATAATAGATATAGGTATAAAATACAGACATAATAGATATAATAGATACACGTATAAAATATAGACATAATCGATATCATAGATATAGGTATAAAATATAGACATAACATATAAAATAGATACAAGGAAAAAATATAGACATAATAGATATAATAGATATAGGTATAAAATATAGACATAATAGATACAATAGATATACATATAAAAGTTAGACATAGTAGGTATTATAGATATAGGTATAAAATATAGACATAATAGGTAGAGGTATAAAATATAGACATAATAGATAAAATAAAGGTATAAAATATAGACATAATAGATATAATAGATATAGGTAGAAAATATAGATATAAGTGATATAGGTATAAAATGTAGACATAATGCATATAGTAGATATAGGTATAAGATATAGACATAATAGGTATGGTTATAAAATATTGACATAATAGATATAATAGATATAGGTATAAAATATAGATATAATTGATATAATAGATATAGGTATAAAATATTGACATAACAGTTATAATAGATATAGGTATATAATATAGACATAATAGATATAATAGATATTCGTATAAAATATAGACATAATAGATACAATAGATATAGCTATAAAATATAGACAGATATAGGTATAAAACTTAGACATAATGGATAGAAGAGATATAGGTATACAATATGGACATAATAGACGTAGGAACGACATATAATCATAATAGATATGGGTATGAAATATAGACATAATATATATAATTGATATAAGTAAAAAATATAGACATGATAGATATAATAGATGTTGGTATAAAATATGTACATAATAGATATAATAGATATAGGTATAACATATAGACATAATAGATATAATAGATATAGGTATAAAATAAAGACATAATAGATACAATAAATACAGGTATAAAATACAGCCATAACAGATATAATAGAGATAGGTATAAAATAGAGATATAATAAATATAGTTATAAAATATAGATATAAAAGATATAGGAATAAAATATAGATATAATAGATATAATAGATATAGGTATAAAATATAGATATAACAGATATAGATATAAAATACAGGTATAATAGATATATACATAAAATATAAATATAACATAGGTATAAAATACAGATATAAGAGATGTAATAGATATAGGTGTTAAATATAGACATAATAGATATAGGTATAAAATTTAGTCATAATACATATAATAGATATAGGTGTAAAATATAGACATAATAGATATAATAGATATAATAGATATAGGTATAAAAAATAGACATAATAGATATAATAGATATAGGTATAAAATGTACACATAATAGATATAATAGATATAAGTATAAAATATAGACTTAATAGAAATAATAGATGTAGGTATACAATATAGACGTAATAGCTATAGGTATAAAATATAGACATAATAGATATAGTGGATACAGGTATGAAATATAGACATAATAGATATAATAGATATAGGTATAAAATATAGACATAATGGATATAATAGAGAGAGGCATAAAATATAGACATAATAGATATACGTATAATATATAGACATAAGAGATATAACATATACAGTTCTAAAATATAGACATAATAGTTATAATACATATAGGTATAAAATATAGACATAATAGTTATAGGTATAAAATATAGACATAATATTTATAATAGATATTGGTATTAAATATAGACATAATAGATATAGGTATAAAATATAGACACAATAGATAAAATAGATACAGGTATAAAATATAGACATAATAGATATAATAGATATACTTAGAAAATATAGACGTAGTAGATATAATAGATAGAGGTATACAATATAGACATAATAGATATAATCGATATAGGTATAAAATATAGACATAATAGACATAGGTATAAAATATACACATAATAGATATTATAGATATAGGTATATAATATAGATATAATAGGTATAGTTATAAAATATGGACATAATAGATATAACAGATATAGGTATAAAATATAGACATAATAGATATAATAGATATAGGTATCAAATATAGACATAATAGATATCTTAGATAGAGGTATAAAATATAGACATAATAGATACAGGTATAAAATATAGACATATGAGATATAATGGATATAGTTATAATATATAGGCATAAGGCCGGGCGCGGTGGCTCAAGCCTGTAATCCCAGCACTTTGGGAGGCTTAGACAGGCGGATCACGAGGTCAGGAGATCGAGACCCTCCTGGCTAACACGGTGAAACCTCGTCTTTACTAAAAAATACAAAAAAATAGTCGGGCGAGGTGGCAGGCGCCTGTAGTCCCAGCTACTCGGGAGGCTGAGGCAGGAGAATGGCTTAAACACCGGAGGCGGAGATTGCAGTGAACTGAGATAAGGCCACTGCACTCAAGCCTGGGTGACAGAGCGAGACTATCTCTCAAAAAATAAAAAATAAAAAGACGAAATAAAATATAGGCATAAGAGTTATAATCGGTATAGGTATAAAATATAGCAATAATAGATATAGGCATGAAGTATAGACATAATAGATATAGGAATAAAATATAGACATAATATGTATAGGTATAATATATAGACATAGTAGATATAATAGACATAGGTATAAAATATAGACATAATAGATATAATAGACATAGGTATAAAATATAGACATAATAGACATAAGAGATACAGGTATAAAATATAGACATAATAGATATAGGTACAAAATATAGACATAAGAGATATAATAGATATAGGTATAAAATGTAGAAATAATGGATATCATAGATATAGGTATAAAATATAGACATAATCGATATAAAAGATATAGTTATAAAATATAGACATAATAGATATCATAGATAAATGTAGAAAATATAGACATAATAGATAGACATATAAAATATAGACATAATAGATATAACAGATATAGGTAGAGAATATAGACATAATAGACATAATAGGTATAGGTATAAAATATAGACATAATAGATATAATAGATATAGGTTTAAAATATAGACAATACATATAGAGATAAAAATATAGAAAATAGATATAACAGATATAGGTATCAAATATAAACATAATAGATATAGGTATAAAATATAGACATAATAGATACCATAGATATAGGTATAAAATATAGACATAATAGATATAGGTATCAAATATAGATATAATAGATACAATACATATAGGTATAAAATATGGATATAATATATATAATAGATATAGGTATAAAATATGGATATCATAGATACAGATATTGGTATAAAATATAGATATAACAAATATAATGGATATAGGTATTAAATATAGATATACTACATATAGGTATAAAATATACTTATAATAGATATAATAGATATAGTTATAAAATATAAATATAATAGATATGATACACATAGGTATAAAAAATAGATATAATAGATATGGTTATAAAATATAGATATATATAATAGATATAGGTATAAAATAAAGACATAATAGATAAAGGTATAAAATGCAGACATCATAGACATAGGTATAATATATAGACATAATAGATATACTTAAAAAATATAGACATAACATTTATAATAGATATCGGTATAAATATAGACATAATAGATATAATAAATATAGGTATAAACTATAGCCATAAGAGATATAATAGATATAGATATAAAATATATACAAAATAGATATAGGTATAAAATATAGACATAATAGATGTAATAGACATAGGTATAAAATATAGACATCATAGATATGATATATATAGGTATGAAATATAGACATACAA
Organism: Rhinopithecus roxellana; assembly: GCF_007565055.1. Taxonomy (NCBI): domain Eukaryota; kingdom Metazoa; phylum Chordata; class Mammalia; order Primates; family Cercopithecidae; genus Rhinopithecus; species Rhinopithecus roxellana. Next base: position 13,863 of record NW_022142335.1, read on the forward strand.
GAAATGACAGATAAACGTATAAAATATAGACATAATACATAAAATAGATGTAGGTATAAAATATAGACAACAGATTTAATAGATATACGTATAAAACATAGACATAATAGATATAGTAGATACAGGTATAAAATATAGATATAATAGATATAGGTATAAAATATAGATATAATACATATATTAGATGTACGTATAATAAATAGATATAAAAGATACAGTTATAAAATATAGATAATAGATAAAATAGATATAGGTATAAAATATAGATATAAAAGATGTAATTATAAAATATAAATAAAATAGATATAATAGATATAGGTATAAAATATAGATATAATAGATATAGGTATAAAATATAGTTATAATAGATGTAGGTATAAAATATAGATATAATAGATACAGATATAAAATATAGATGTAGATATAATAGATATAGGTATCAAATATAGATATAGTAGATATAATAGATATTGGAATAAAATATAGACATAATAGATATAATAGATAAAGATAAAAAATATAGACATAATAGATATAAAAGATATGGGTATAATATATAGACGTAATAGATATAGGTATTAAATATAGACATAATAGATATAATAGATAGAGGTATGAAATATACACATAATGGGTATAATAGAGGTATAAAATATAGACAAAATAGATATAATAGATATAGGTATAAAATATAGACATGTATAATAGATGTAGGTATAAAATATAGACAATATACATATAATATTTACATATCTATATAATAGACAGGTATAATTTATAGAGGTATAAAATATAGACTCAATTGATGTAATAGATAGAGGTATAAAATATACACTTAAAAGATATAATAGAAAGAGGTATAAAATATAGACATAATAGATATAATAGATATGCGTATAAAATATAGACATAATAGATATAAAAATACAGGTATAAAATATGGACAAAATAGATATAATAGATATACGTATAAAATATACACATAATAGAAATAAATACATATAGGTATAAAATATATACATAACAGACAGATATAGGTATAAAATATAGACATAATAGATATAATAGATATAGGCATAAAATATAGACATAATAGATATAGCTATGAAATATAAACATAATAGATATAATAGATATAGGTATGAAATATAAACATAATAGATATAGGTATAAAATATTGACATAATAGATATAGGTGTAAAATATAGACATATTAGATATAATAATAATAGGTATAAAATATGAACATAAGAGATATAATATAGGTATAAAATATGGACATAACGGATATAATAAATATAGTTATATGATATAGACATAAAAGATATAATAGATATACCTATAAAATATAGACATATTACATTTAATAGATATAGGTATAAAACATTGATATAATAGATATAATAGATATAGGTATAACATACAGACATAGTAGATATAATAGACATTGGTATAAAATATAGACATAATATATATAATAGATATAGATATAAAATATAGACATAATAGATATAGTAGATATAGGTATAAAATATGGACATAATAGATATAATAGATATAGGTATAAAATATAGACAGAGTAGATATAATAGATATAGGTATAAAATATAGACATAATAGATATAATAGATATAGGTACAAAATATAGACAGAGTCGATATAATAGATATAAGTATAAAATATAGACATAATAGATATAATAGATATAGGTATAAAATATAGACACAACTGGTATAAAAATGTAGGTATGAAATATAGATACAATAGATATAATAAATATATGTATAAGATATATACATAGTAGATACAATAGATGCAGGTATAAAATAAAGACATAATAGATATAATAGATAGAGTTATAAAATATAGACATAATAGATATAATAGATATATGTATAAAATATAGACATAGTAGATATAATAGATACAGGTATAAAATATGGACATATTAGATAAAATGGATATAGGTATAAAATACAGACAGAGAACATATAATAGATATAGGTATAAAATATACACATAATTGATATAATAGATGTACGTATAAGATATACACATAATCGATATAATAGATATAGGTATAAAATATAGACATAATTGATATAATAGATATAAGTATGAAATATAGACATAACTGGTATAAAAATATAGGTAGGAAATATAGACATCATAGATATAATAGATATACGTATAAGATATGTACATAATAGGTACAATAGACACAGTTATAAAATATAGACATAATAGATATAATACATATAGATATAAAATATTTACATAATAAATATAGGTATAAAATACAGACATTTTAAATATAATCGTTTTAGGTATAAAATATGGACATAAGAGATATAATAGATATAGGTATAAAATATAGACATAATAAATATAACAGATATAGGTATAAAATATAGACATAGTAGATATAATAGATATAGGTATAAAATATAGACATAATAGATATCGGTATAAAATATAGACATAACGGTTATAATAGATATAGTTATGAAATACAGACATAATAGATATAATAGGTATAGGTTTAAAATAAAAACATAATGGATATAAGAGATGCAGGTATAAAATTTAGACATAATAGATACAATAGATATAGGTATAAAATATAGACATAATAGATATAATCGATATAGGTATAAAATATAGACATAGTAGATATAGGTATAAAATATATACATAATAGATATAATAGAAATAGTTATAAAATATAGACATAATAGATATAATGGATACAGGTATCAAATATAGACATAATAATTATAATAGATATAGGTATAAAAATAGACATAAAAGATATAGGTATAAAATATAGATATAATGGTTATAATAGATATAGGTATGAAATATAGACATAAGAGATATAATAGGTATAGGTATAAAATATAGACATAATAGATATAATAGATATATGTATAAGATAGAGAGATAATAGATATAACAGATATAGATACAAAATATAGACATAATAGATATAATAGATATATGTAAAAGAGATAGACATAATCGATATAATAGATATAGGTATTAAATATAGACATAATGAATATAATAGATATAGGTATAATATATAGACATAATAGATAGATATAGGAATAAAATATAGACGAAATTCAAATAGGTGTAAAATATAGACAAAAAAGATATAAAAAATATAGGTATAAAATATAGACCTAATAGATATAATAGCTATAGATATAAAATATAGACATAATAGATATAATAGATGTAGGTATAAAATATAGACATAATAGATATAATAGATATAGAATAAAATACAGACATAATTGAAATACTTATAAAATATAAACATAATAGATAAAATAAACATAGGTATACAATATAGACATAATAGATATAACAGATATATGTATAATATATAGACATAATAGATATAATAGATATAGACTTGAAATATAGACATAATAGATATAATAGGTATAGGTATGAAATATAGACATAATAGATATAGGTATAAAACATACACATATTAGATATAATAGAAATAGGTATAAAATGTAGACATAATAGATATAGGTATAAAATATAGACATAGTAGATATAATAGATATAGGTATAAAATATAGACAGAGAAGATATAATAGATATAGCTATAAAATATAGGCATAATGGATATAATAGATATAGGTATAAAATATAGACATAATAGATATAAAACATATAGGTATAAAATATAGACATAATAGATATAGGTATTAAATATAGACATAAGAGATATAATAGATATAGGTATAAAATACATACATAATGGATATAATTGATATAGGTATAAAATGTAGACATAATAGATATAGGTATAATATATAGACATAGATATAATAGATATAGGTATAATACTTATATGTATAAGATATAGACATAATAGATATCGGTATAAAATATAGACATAATAGATATAGGTATAATATATAGACATAGATATAATAGATATAGGTATAAAATATAAACATAATAGATATAATAGAGATGGGTATAAAATATAGACGAAATAGATATCGTTATAAAATGTAGACATAATAGATTTAATAAATATAGGAATAAAATATAGACATAATATTTATAATAGAGTTTTATATATATAAAATATATGTAAAATATAGTTATAATAGATATATTCACAGATTATAGATATAATTGATATAATAGATATAGGTATAAAATATAGACATAACAGATACAATAGATAGAGGTATAAAATATACACTTAAAAGATATAATAGATAGAGGTATATAATATAGACAACATAGATAAAATATATACAGGTATAAAATATAGACATAATAGATATAATAGATATAGACATAAAATATAATAAAATATAGACATAATAGATATAGGTATAAAATATAGACATAATAGATAGATATAGGTATTAAATATAGACATAATAGATATAGGTATAAAATATAGACATAATAGTTATAGGTATAAAATATAGACATAATAGATATAGGTATAAAATATAGACAAAATAGATATAATATATATAGGTATAAAATATAGACTTAATACATAGAGGTATAAAATATAGACATAATAGTTATAGGTATAAAATATAGACACAATAGATATAGGTATAAAATATAGACAAAATAGATATAATAAATATAGGTATAAAATATAGACATAATAGATATAATTGATAGAGTTATAAAATATAGACATAATAGATATAACAGATAGAGGGACAAAATATAGACATAATAGATATAATAGATACAGCTATAAAATATAGACATAATAGATATAATAGATATATTTATAAAATATAGACATAAAAGATATAAAAGATATAGGTATAAAATATAGACGTAATAGATATAGGTATAAAATACAGACACAATAGATATAATACATGTAGGTATGAAATATAGACATAATAGATATAAGAGATATAGGTATAAAATATAGACATAAGAGATATAATAGATATATCTATAAAACATAGACATAAAAGATATGATATATATGGGTATAAAATGTAGACATAATAGTGATAGGTAGAAAATATAGATATAATAGATACAGGTATAAAATATAGACATAATGCATATCATAGATATAGGTATAAAGTATAGACATAATAGATATAATAGATATAGGTATAAAATATAGAAATAAAAGATATAGGTATTAAATATAGACATAATAGATATAATAGAAATAGGTATCAAATATAGACATAATAATTATTATAGATGTAGATATCAAATATTGACAATATATATATAGGTACAATGTACAGACATGATGGTTATAATAGATATAGGTATGAAATATAGACATAATAGATATAATAGGTATAGGTTTAATATAAAGACATAATAGACATAATAGATAAAGCTATAAAATATAGACAGAGTAGATATAATAGACAGAGGTATAAATTATAGACATAATAGATATAATAGATATAGGTATAAAATATAGACATAATAGATAGAGGTATAAAATATAGAAATAATAGATTTTATAGATATAGGTTTAAAACATTGATATGATAGTAAGAATAGATATAGGTATAAAATATGGACATAATAGACATAATAGATATAGGTATAAAATATAGACAGAGTAGATATAAAAGATATAGGTATAAATTATAGACATAATAGATATAATAGATATAGGTATAAAATATAGACAGAGTAGATATAATAGATATGGGTATAAAATATAGTCATAAAAGATATAATAGATATAGGTATAAAATATAGACATAATAGATATAGGTATAAAATATAGACATCATAGATATTATAGATATAGGTATTAAATATAGACATAATAGATATAGGTATAAAATATAGACATAATAGATATAGGTATAAAATATAGACATAACAGATATAGGTATAAAATATAGACATTATAGATATAATAAATAAAGGTATAAAGTATAGACATAATAGATATAATACATAGAGGTATAAAATACAGACATAATAGATATAATAGATATAGGAATAAAATACAGACAAAATTGAAATAGGTATAAAATATAGACAAAATAGATATAAACAATATAGGTATCAAATATAGACGTAATAGATATAATAGATATATGTATAAAATATAGACATAAGAGATACAATGGATATAGTTATAAAATATGGACATAATAGATATAATAGATATAGATATAAAATATGGACATAATAGATATAGGCATAATACAGATATAATAGATATAAAAGATAGAAGTATAAAATATAGACATAATAGATATAAGAAATAAAGATATAACATATGGACATAATAGATATAGGTATAAAGTATAGACACAATAGATATAATAGATATAGGAATAAAATATAGACATAAGAGATATACTAGATATAGGTATAAAATATAAACATAATACATATAATCGATACAGGCATAAAATATTGACATAACAGATATAGGTATGATGTATGGACATAATAGATATAATAGATATAGGTATAACATGTAGACATAATACATTAATAGATATAGGTATAAAATATAGACATAATACATATAATAGATATAGGTATAAAATATAGATACAACAGACATAAAAGATATCCGTATATAATATAGATAAAATAGATATCGGTATAAAACATATTTATAATAGATATAATAGATACATATATAAAATAAAGACATAATAGATAAAATTATAAAATAAAAATATAATAGTTATCATAGATATAGGTATGAAATATAGATATAATATATAGTTATAAAATATAGTTATAATAGATATAGGTATAAAATACAGATATAATAGATTTAATAGATATAGTTTTAAAATATAGACATAAGAGATATAATAGATATAGGTATAATATATACACGTAATAGATATAGTAGATATAAGTATAAAATATAGACATAATAGATATAATAGATATAGGTATAAAATATAGTAATAAAACATATAATACATATAGGTATGAAATATAGATATAATAGATATAACAGATATAAGTATAAAAAATAGACATAATAAATATAGGTATAAAATATAGGCATAATACACATAATAGATATAGGTATAAAATATAGATATATATAGGTATAAAATATAGTTATAATAGATAAAGGTATAAAATATAGACATTAGGGATATAATAGATATAGGTATAAAACATAGACACAATAGTTATGATATATATGGGTATAAAATATAGACATAATACATATGATAAATACAGGTATAAAATATAGACATAATAGATATTGGTATATAATATATACATAATAGATATAATAGATATAGGTATAAAATTTAGACATAATAAATATAACAGATATAGATAAAATATAGGTATTATCGATATAGGTATAAAATGTAGACATAATACATATACAAGATTTAGGAATAATATACAGTTATAATAGATATAGGTATAAAATATAATAGATATTGGGATAAATTACAGACATAATAAACATAATATATGTAGGTATAAAATGTAGACAGAATAAATATAATAGATATAGGTATGAAGGGTACACATAATAGATATAATAGATTCTGGTATATAATATAGACATAATGGATATAATAGATATAGGTATAAAATACAGATATAATAGATACAATAGATACAGGTATAAAATATAGACATAATAGATATATTAGATATAGGTATAAAATATAGACATTATAGATATAGGTATAAAATATAGACATAATAGATATAATTGATAGAGTTATAAAGTATACACATAATAGATATAATAGATAGAGGGATAAAATATAGACATAATAGATATAATAGATATAGGTATAAAATACAGACATAAGAGATATAATAGATATAGGTATAAAATATAAACATAATAGATATAATAGATATAGGTATAAAATATAGACTTAATAGATATAGGTATAAAATATAGACATAATAGATATAATAGATATAGGTATAAAATATAGACATCATAGATACAATATATATAGGTATAAAATATAGACATAATAGATATAATAGATATAGGTATAAACTATAGACATAATAGATATAGGTATAATATATAGACAATAGATATAATATATACAGGTATAAAATATAGACATAACACGTATAAGAGATATAGACAAAATAGATATAATTGATATAGGTATAAAATATTGACATAAGAGATATAATAGATATAGTTAAAAAATGTAGACATAATAGATATAATAGATATAGTTATAAAATATAAACATAATAGATATATGCATAAAATATAGATATAACAGTTATAATAGATAGAAGTATAAAATATAGAGATTATAGCTATTAGAGATATAGGTATAAAGTATAGACATAAATTATATAATAGATATAGGTATAAAATATAGACATAATAGACATAGGTATAAAATATAGACATAATAGATGTAATAGATACAGTTAAAAAATATAGACATAAAAGATATAATACATATAGTTATAAAATACAGACATAATAGATATAGGTATAAAATATAGATATAACACAAAAAATAGTGATATAAAATAAAGGCATAATACATATAATAGATATAGGTATTAAATAAAGACATAATAGATATAGGTATATAATATATACATAATAGATATAATAGATGTAGGTATAAAATGTAGACATAATAGATATAATAGATATAGGTATAAAATATAGAAATAATAGATATAATTGATATAGGTATAAAATATAGACATAATAGATATAATACATAAAGGTATAAAATGTAGACAGAATAGATATAATAGATATAGGTATGAAGTATAAACATAATAGATATAATTGATACTGGTATAAAATATAGACATAATGGATATAATATATATAGGTATAAAATATAGATATAATAGATATAGTTATGAAAAATAGATATAATAAATATATTAGATATAGGTATAAAATATACATATAATAGATATAGGTATAAAATATAGATATAATACTTATAATTGATAGAGGTATAAAATATAGATATAATAGATATAGTTATTAAATATAAATATAACAGATAAAATAGATATAGGTATGAAATATAAATATAATAGATACAGGTATCAAATATAGACATAATAGGTATAATAGACATAGGTATCAAATATAGACATAATAGATATCATACATATACCTATAAAATATACATATAGTTGATATAATAGATATAGGTATAAAATATAGACATAATAGATATAGGTATAAAATATAGACGTAATAGATATAATAGATATAGGTGTGAAATATAGATATAATAGATGTAGGTATAAAATATAGATATAATAGATATAGGTATAAAATATAGACATAATAGGTATAGGGATAAAATATAGAAATAATAGGTATAATAGATGTAGGGATAAAATATAGACATAATAGATATAATTCATATAGGTATAAAATATTGAAATAATAGATATAATCGTTATAGGTATAAAATATAGACATAATAGATATAATCGATATAGGTATAAAATAGAGACATAATGGATACAATAGATATAGGAATAAAATATACATATAATAGATATAGGTACGAAATATAGTTATAATAGATATATTAGATATAGGTATAAAATATACATAAAATAGATATAGGTATAAAATATAGACATAATAGGTATAATAGATATAGGTATAAAATATAGACATAATAGATATAGGTATAAAATATAGACATTATAGATATAATAGATATAGGTGTGAAATATAGATATAATAGACATAGGTATAAAATATAGATACAATAGATATAATATACATAGTTATAAAATATAGATATAATAGATAAAATAGATATAGGAAAAAAATATAGATATAATAGATATAGTTAGAAAATATAGACACATTTGGGGAGAGCCGTGGATCTCCCAACGCGGAGGTTGAGATCTGAGAACGGACAGACTGCCCGCTCAGGTGTGTCCCTGACCCCTGAGTAGCCTAGCTGGGAGAAATCCCCCACTAGGGGCAGTCTGACACCCCACACCTCACAGGGTGGAGTACACCCCTGAGAGGACACTTCCAAAGGAAGAATCAGACAGGTACACTCGCTGTTCAGCAATATTCTATCTTCGGCAACCTCTGCTGCTGATACCCAGGCAAACAGGGTCTGGAGTGGACCTCAAGCAATCTCCAACAGACCAACAGAGAGTCCTTCTGACTGTCAGAAGGAAAACTATCAAACAGGAAGGACACCTATACCAAAACCCCATCAGTTCGTCACCACCATCAAAGACCAGAGACAGATAAAACCACAAAGATGGGGAAGAAGCAGGGCAGAAAAGCTGGAAATTCAAAAAATAAGAGTGCATCTCCCCCTGCAAAGGAGCGCAGCCCATCACCAGCAACGGATCAAAGCTGGTCAGAGAATGACTTGGACGAGAGGAGAGAAGAAGGCTTCAGTCCATCAAACTTATCAGAGCTAAAGGAGGAATTACGTACCCAGCGCAAAGAAACTAAAAATCTTGAAAAAAGAGTGGAAGAATTGACAGCTAGACTCATTAATGCAGAGAAGATCATAAACGAAATGACAGAGATGAAAACCATGACACGAGAAATACGTGACAAATGCACAAGCTTCAGTAACCGACTCGATCAACTGGAAGAAAGAGTATCAGCGATTGAAGATCAAATGAATGAAATGAAGCGAGAAGAGAAACCAAAAGAAAAAAGAAGAAAAAGAAATGAGCAAAGCCTGCAAGAAGTATGGGATTACGTAAAAAGACCAAATCTACGCCTGATTGGGGTGCCTGAAAGTGAGGGGGAAAATGGAACCAAGTTGGAAAACACTCTTCAGGATATCATCCAGGAGAACTTCCCCAACCTAGTAGGGCAGGCCAACATTCAAATTCAGGAAATACAGAGAACGCCACAAAGATACTCCTCCAGAAGAGCAACTCCAAGACACATAATTGCCAGATTCACCAAAGTTGAAATGAAGGAAAAAATCTTAAGGGCAGCCAGAGAGAAAGGTCGGGTCACCCACAAAGGGAAGCCCATCAGACTAACAGCAGATCTCTCGGCAGAAACTCTACAAGCCAGAAGAGAGTGGGGGCCAATATTCAACGTTCTTAAAGAAAAGAATTTTAAACCCAGAATCTCATATCCAGCCAAACTAAGTTTCATCAGTGAAGGAGAAATAAAATCCTTTACAGATAAGCAAATGCTTAGAGATTTTGTCACCACCAGGCCTGCCTTACAAGAGACCCTGAAGGAAGCCCTAAACATGGAAAGGAACAACCGGTACCAGCCATCGCAAAAACATGGCAAAATGTAAAGACCATCGAGGCTAGGAAGAAACTGCATCAACTAACGAGCAAAATAACCAGTTAATATCATAATGGCAGGATCAAGTTCACACATAACAATATTAACCTTAAATGTTAATGGACTAAATGCTCCAATTAAAAGACACAGACTGGCAAACTGGATAAAGAGTCAAGACCCATCAGTCTGCTGTATTCAGGAGACCCATCTCACATGCAGAGACATACATAGGCTCAAAATAAAGGGATGGAGGAAGATCTACCAAGCAAATGGAGAACAAAAAAAAGCAGGGGTTGCAATCCTAGTCTCTGATAAAACAGACTTTAAACCATCAAAGATCAAAAGAGACAAAGAAGGCCATTACATAATGGTAAAGGGATCAATTCAACAGGAAGAGCTAACTCTCCTCAATATATATGCACCCAATACAGGAGCACCCAGATTCATAAAGCAAGTCCTTAGAGACTTACAAAGAGACTTAGACTCCCATACAATAATAATGGGAGACTTCAACACTCCGCTGTCAACATTAGACAGATCAACGAGACAGAAAGTTAACAAGGATATCCAGGAATTGAACTCATCTCTGCACCAAGCGGACCTAATAGACATCTATAGAACTCTCCACCCCAAATCAACAGAATATACATTCTTCTCAGCACCACATCGCACTTATTCCAAAATTGACCACATAATTGGAAGTAAAGTACTCCTCAGCAAATGTAAAAGAACAGAAATTATAACAAACTGTCTCTCAGACCACAGTGCAATCAAACTAGAACTCAGGACTAAGAAACTCAATCAAAACCGCTCAACTACATGGAAACTGAACAACCTGCTCCTGAATGACTACTGGGTACATAACGAAATGAAAGCGGAAATAAAGATGTTCTTTGAAACCAATGAGAACAAAGATACAACATACCAGAATCTCTGGGACACATTTAAAGCAGTGTGTAGAGGGAAATTTATAGCACTAAATGCCCACAAGAGAAAGCAGGAAAGATCTAAAATTGACACTCTAACATCACAATTAAAAGAACTAGAGAGGCAAGAGCAAACACATTCAAAAGCTAGCAGAAGGCAAGAAATAACTAAGATCAGAGCCGAACTGAAGGAGATAGAGACACAAAAAACCCTCCAAAAAATCAATGAATCCAGGAGTTGGTTTTTTGAAAAGATCAACAAAATTGACAGACCGCTAGCAAGGCTAATAAAGAAGAAAAGAGAGAGGAATCAAATAGATGCAATAAAAAATGATAAAGGGGATATCACCACTGACCCCACAGAAATACAAACTACCATCAGAGAATACTATAAACGCCTCTACGCAAATCAACTAGAAAATCTAGAAGAAATGGATAATTTCCTGGACACTTACACTCTCCCAAGGCTAAACCAGGAAGAAGTTGAATCCCTGAATAGACCAATAGCAGGCTCTGAAATTGAGGCAACAATTAATAGCCTACCCACCAAAAAAAGTCCAGGACCAGATGGATTCACAGCTGAATTCTACCAGAGGTACAAGGAGGAGCTGGTACCATTCCTTCTGAAACTATTCCAATCAATAGAAAAAGAGGGAATCCTCCCTAACTCATTTTATGAGGCCAACATCATCCTGATACCAAAGCCTGGCAGAGACACAACAAAAAAAGAGAATTTTAGACCAATATCCCTGATGAACATTGATGCAAAAATCCTCAATAAAATACTGGCAAACCGGATTCAGCAGCACATCAAAAAGCTTATCCACCATGATCAAGTGGGCTTCATCCCTGGGATGCAAGGCTGGTTCAACATTCGCAAATCAATAAACGTAATCCAGCATATAAACAGAACCAAAGACAAGAACCACATGATTGTCTCAATAGATGCAGAAAAGGCTTTTGACAAAATTCAACAGCCCTTCATGCTAAAAACGCTCAATAAATTCGGTATTGATGGAACGTACCTCAAAATAATAAGAGCTATTTATGACAAACCCACAGCTAATATCATACTGAATGGGCAAAAACTGGAAAAATTCCCTTTGAAAACTGGCACAAGACAGGGATGCCCTCTCTCACCACTCCTATTCAACATAGTGTTGGAAGTTCTGGCTAGGGCAATCAGGCAAGAGAAAGAAATCAAGGGTATCCAGTTAGGAAAAGAAGAAGTCAAATTGTCCCTGTTTGCAGATGACATGATTGTATATTTAGAAAACCCCATCGTCTCAGCCCAAAATCTCCTTAAGCTGATAAGCAACTTCAGCAAAGTCTCAGGATACAAAATTAATGTGCAAAAATCACAAGCATTCTTATACACCAGCAACAGACAAGCAGAGAGCCAAATCAGGAATGAACTTCCATTCACAATTGCTTCAAAGAGAATAAAATACCTAGGAATCCAGCTTACAAGGGATGTAAAGGACCTCTTCAAGGAGAACTACAAACCACTGCTCAGTGAAATCAAAGAGGACACAAACAAATGGAAGAACATACCATGCTCATGGATAGGAAGAATCAATATCGTGAAAATGGCCATACTCCCCAAGGTTATTTATAGATTCAATGCCATCCCCATCAAGCTACCAATGACTTTCTTCACAGAATTGGAAAAAACTGCTTTAAAGTTCATATGGAACCAAAAAAGAGCCCGCATTGCCAAGACAATCCTAAGTCAAAAGGACAAAGCTGGAGGCGTCACGCTACCTGACTTCAAACTATACTACAAGGCTACAGTAACCAAAACAGCATGGTACTGGTACCAAAACAGAGATATAGACCAATGGAACAGAACAGAGTCCTCAGAAATAATACCGCACATCTACAGCCATCTGATCTTTGACAAACCTGAGAGAAACAAGAAATGGGGAAAGGATTCCCTATTTAATAAATGGTGCTGGGAAAATTGGCTAGCCATAAGTAGAAAGCTGAAACTGGATCCTTTCCTTACCCCTTATACGAAGATTAATTCAAGATGGATTAGAGACTTAAATGTTAGACCTAATACCATAAAAACCCTAGAAGAAAATCTAGGTAGTACCATTCAGGACATAGGCATGGGCAAGGACTTCATGTCTAAAACACCAAAAGCAACGGCAGCAAAAGCCAAAATTGACAAATGGGATCTAATTAAACTAAAGAGCTTTTGCACAGCAAAAGAAACTACCATCAGAGTGAACAGGCAACCTACAGAATGGGAGAAAATTTTTGCAACCTACTCATCTGACAAAGGGCTAATATCCAGAATCTACAAAGAACTCAAACAAATATACGAGAAAAAAACAAACAACCCCATCAAAAAGTGGGGAAAGGATATGAACAGACATTTCTCAAAAGAAGATATTCATACAGCCAACAGACACATGAAAAAATGCTCATCATCACTGGCCATCAGAGAAATGCAAATCAAAACCACAATGAGATACCATCTCACACCAGTTAGAATGGCAATCATTAAGAAGTCAGGAAACAACAGGTGTTGGAGAGGATGTGGAGAAATAGGAACACTTTTACACTGTTGGTGGGATTGTAAACTAGTTCAACCATTATGGAAAACAGTATGGCAATTCCTCAAGGATCTAGAACTAGATGTACCATATGACCCAGCCATCCCACTACTGGGTATATACCCAAAGGATTATAAATTAGTCTACTACAAAGACACATGTACACGTATGTTTATTGCGGCACTATTCACAATAGCAAAGACTTGGAATCAACCCAAATGTCCATCTGTGACAGACTGGATTAAGAAAATGTGGCACATATACACCATGGAATACTATGCAGCCATAAAAAAGGATGAGTTTGCGTCCTTTGTAGGGACATGGATGCAGCTGGAAACCATCATTCTTAGCAAACTATCACAAGAAGAGAAAACCAAACACCGCATGTTCTCACTCATAGGTGGGAACTGAACAATGAGATCACTTGGACTCGGGAAGGGGAACATCACACACTGGGGTCTATCATGGGGAGGGGGGAGGGGGGAGGAGGGAGGGATTGCATTGGGGAGTTATACATGATATAAATGATGAATTGATGGGTGCTGACGAGTTGATGGGTGCAGCACACCAACATGGCATAAGTATACATATGTAACAAACCTGCACGTTATGCACATGTACCCTAGAACTTAAAGTATAATAAAAAGATAACTAAAAAAAAAAAAAAAAAAAAAAAAAAAAAAAAAAAAAAAAAAGAAAATATAGACATAATCGATACAGGTATAAAATACAGACATAAAAGATATGATAGATATAGGTATAAAATATAGACATAACAGATATAAAAGATAGGAGGTATAAAATATAGATAAAATAGATATAGGTATAAATATAGATATAGTAGATATAATAGACATACGTTTAAATAGAGATACATTAGATATCGGTATAAAATATAGATATCATAGATATAATAGATACAGATATAAAATATAGATATAATAGATAGAATTAGAAAATATAAATATAATGGATAAATAGATATAGGTATAAAATATAGATATAATATATAGGTATAAAATATAGTATAAAAAATAGACATAATACATATAGGTATAAAATACAGACGTAATAGGTATAATAGATAGGGTATAAAATATAGATATATATAGTTATAAAATATAGTTATGATACATATAGGTATAAAATATATACATTAGAGATATAACAGATATAGGTATAAAACACCGACACAATGGATATGATATATATGGGTATAAAATATAGACATAATACATATGATCAATATAGGTATAAATATAGACATAATAGATATAACAGATATAGGTATAAAATATAGACATAATAGATATAATAGATATAGGTATAAAATATAGACATAATGGGTATAGATATAAAATATAGTCATAATAGATATGATAGATATAGGTATAAAATATAGACATAATAGATATAATAGACAGAGGTTTGAAATATAGACATAATAGATATAAGAGATACAGGTACAAAATATAGATATAATAGATATAGGTATAAAATATAGATATAATAGACATAATAGATATATGTATAAAAAATAGATATAATAGATACAGGTATAAAATATAGTCAATAGATATAATAGATTTTGGTATGAAATATAGATATAATAGATATAATTATAAAACATAAATATAATAGATATAATACAAATAGGAAAACAATATAGATATAATGGATATAGTTATAAAATATGGTTATAATTGATATAAGTATAAAATATAGATATAATAGATATAATGGATATAGGTATAAATATAGATATACTATATATAGGTATAAAATATAGATATAGTGGATATAATGATATAGGCATAAAATATAGACATAAAAGATATAATAGATATAGGCATAAAATATAGACATAATAGATATAATAAATAAAGTTAAAAAATGGACATAATAGATATAGGTATAAAGTATAGACACAATAGATATAATAGATATAGGTATAAAATATAGATATAATACGTATCATAGATATAGTATAAAATATAGACATAATAGATATAATAGATATAGGTTTAAAATATAGACATAATAGATATGGGTATAAAAGATGAACATAATAGATATAATAGATATACGCATAAAATATACACATAATACTGATAATCGATACAGGTATAAAATGTAGACATAATAGATATAGGTATAAGGTATAGACATAATAGATATAGCTATTAAATATAGATATAATAGATATAGGTATAAAATATAGACATAATAGATATAATAGACAAAGGTATAAAATATACACATAATAGATATAGGTATAAAACATAGATATAAAAGATATAGGTATAAAATATAGACATAATAGATATAATAGACATAGGTATAAAAATATAGACATAATAGATACATATATATAGACAGATGTAATAAATATAGGTATAAAAATATAGACATAATAGATATAATAGATATAGATATGAAATATGGACATAATAGATATACATATAAAATATAGACATAATAGATATAATAGATACAGGTATAAAATAGAGACATAATAGATATAATAGATATAGGTATAAAATATAGACATAAGAGATATAGGTATCATGTATAGATATAATAAATGCAATAAATATAGGTATGAAATATAGATATAATAGATAAAATAGATATAGGTATAACATATAGACATAATTGATATAATAGATATAGGAATAAATATAGACGTAATAGATAAAATAGACATAGGTATAAAATATAGACATAATAGATATAATAGATAAAGTATAAAATACAGACATAATAGATATAATAATTATAGGTATAAAATATCGACAGAACATATATAGGTATAAAATATAGACATAGTAGGCATAGATATAGGTATAAAATAAAGATATAATAGATATAAGTATAAACAATAGATATAATAAATATAATAGATATAGGTATAAAATATAGACATAATAGGTATAATAGATATAGGTATAAAATATAGACATTTTAGATATAATAGATATAGGTATAAAATATAGACAGAATAGATATAGGTATAAAATATAGACATAGATATAATGGATATAGGTATAAAATATAAACATAATAGATATAATAGAGATGGCTATAAAATAGAGACGTAATAGATATAATAGATATAGGTGTAAAATATAGACATAGTAGATACAATAGATATAGGTATAAAATATAGACATAATAGATATAATAGATATAGATATAAAATATAGACATAATGGATACAGGTAAAAATATAGACATATTAGATATAATAATTATCGGAATAAAATATAGACAAAAGAGATATAATAGATATAGGTATAAAATATACACAAAATAGATATAATAGTTATAGGTATAAAATATACGCATAGTAGATATAGATATAAAATATAGACATAATAGTATTAATAGATATAGGTATAAATATAAACAAAATAGATATAACAGACACAGGTATAAAATATACACATAATAGATATAGGTATAAAATACAGACAAAATAGATATAGGTATAAAAT
>NW_022142336.1:0-6547 GCF_007565055.1 Rhinopithecus roxellana
TTTCTCCTGCAGTCTGTAGTTCAGCGGCAGCTGACTGCATGACTTAGAGTCTTCAGGAAAGCTTTTTGCTAACCGCGGTTCATGGATCTGGAAGTGAGAGTTGGAGCTCAGGGGTCATGGAAATGGAAATATCCTAACGTATAACAGAGAGAAGCCTTCTGAGAGATTGCTTCGATGTGTGACTTCAACACACTGAGTCCACACTTCCTTCTTGGAACGGTTGCTAAACACGTTGTCTTTTATTCTGCAGAGGTATTTTGGGAGCTCATTGAAGGTAGGGGGTAAAGAATATCTCCGAGCCAAACTGAACAGCCTGCTGGAAACTGCAGTGCCATAGTGTGAATCACTCGCAGAGTTTACACGTTTCTCTTCAGTGACCATTTGTGAACTAAGTTTCTGAAATCTGCAAGGGATACTCTCGTTCGCATGAAGCTTATGGGGACAAAGAAATATTCTCAGATAAAATAGAAAGACCTTCCTAAAACTTCTTGTTGATGTGTGAATTCATCTCACAATTTACACTTATATTGTCGTGGCAGTCCCTACACGGTCTTTGAGGATCTGAGAAAGTCTTCTTTTTATCGCCATTGAGGTCTACGCTGATGAAGGAAATTTCTCCGTTCAACGTGAAAGAAGCTTTCTCAAAACCCATCCTTCTGATATGTGGAGTAGGATCTCACAACTTGTAAATGACTTCAGGAGCAGTTGTGCTAACACTCTTTCGGGAACTATAAGTTATATGGGGAGCCCATAGGTTCCCCATGGGGAAAAGGAATTTTCCTCACAGAATAAACTACAACGATGCTTTCTGAGAGATTTCTTTCTGATGTGTGACTCAACACAAGTTAGCCACTCCTTCCTTCTGGGAATAGTGGCTAAACACTGTGTCGTGGGATTCTGCAGCGTAAATTTGGGGAGCTCATTAGTGTACGGTGAAAAAGGAATGACTCACAAATAACTAAAGAGAAGCTTTCTGAGTAACGGCGTTGTTGGTGTGAATGCAACTCACACAGTTACACGTTCGACTTCAGTGATCAGTTTGTTACACAGTTTTTTCTTGAAATCTGCAATTAGATACTCATAGCGCATTGAACCTTACGGTGACAAAGGAAATATCCACAGATGAAAACTAGAAAGAAACTTTCGTAGAAACTTCTTGGTGATGTTGAATTCATCGCACAGAGTAACACTTATGTTTTCTGATGGAGCAGTCCTTTAACAATCTCTTTGAGGAAACCGAGAAGGGTTTCCCTTGGATCCGCATTGAGGCCGTACTCTGATAAAGGAAATTTTCATCTGTGCAAACGTGAAAGAAGCTTTTGGAGAAACTTCCTTCGGATCTGTAGTTCATCTCACAGACTATGACTTAATTCAGGAAGCAGTTTGCGAACACTCTTTCGTGGATCTGGAAAGTGATTTTGCCAGCCATCGGGCGCATGGTGAAAAAGGAAATAATCTCACATAATAACTAGAGAGACGCTTTCTGAGAGATTCTTTCTGATGTGTGACTTCATCACACAGAGTTCCACCCTTCTTTTTTGGAGACAGTGTGCAACACGGTTGTCGTGGATTCTGCAAAGTTATATTGGGAGCTCATTGAGGGTTATGGTGAAAAAGGAAGTATCCTCAATCACAAAAGGAAAGAAGCCTTCTGAGAAACTGCATTGCCAGGAGTGAATGCACTCACAGACTTACATGTTTCTCTCAGTGATCAGTTTAGCTACTAATTTTCTGGAAATCGGCAATGGGATACCTCTTAGCAACCACAATGAAACTTACGGTGAAAAAGAAATATCCTCAGATGTAAACTAGAAAGAAGCTTTCTTAGAAACTTCTTGGTGATGTGTGAAATCATCTCACAGAGGTTTCACTTAGTGTTCGTGGGCAGTTCCATTGACAGTGTCTTTTGAAGTATCTCAGAAGGCTCCTGGATCGCATTGATGCCTACGTTGATAAAGGTAATTCATCCGTCAAACGTGGAAAGAAGCTATTCAGAGAAACGTCTTTCTGATCTGTGAGTTCATCTCACAGACTTATAACTTCGACTTCAGGAAGGAGATTGCGAACCCTCTTTTCATGGATTCTGGAAAATGATATTTGGAAGCCCATAGGCTCCCTTGAAAAAGGATATAATCTCACATAATAACTAGAGAGAAGCTTTCTGAGACATTGCTTTCTGATGTGTGACTTCATCACACAGAGTTCCACCCTTCCCTTCTTGGAACAGTTTGCTAACACGGTTGTCGTGGATTCTGCAAAGTTATATTTGGGAGCTCATTGAGGGTAATGGTGAAAAAGGAAATATCCTCACATAATAACTAAAGAGAAGCTTTCTGAGAAACTGCGTTGCCATGTGTGAATGCAACTCACAGAGTTACAAGTTTCTCTTCAGTGATCAGTTTGTTAACACAGTTTTCTGGAAATCTGCATTTAGATACATCATAGCGCAATGAAACTTACGGTGACATAGGAAATATCCTCAGATGAAAACTAGAAAGAAGCTTTCTTAGAAACTTCTTGGTGATGTGTGAATTCATCTCACAAACATACACTTATGTTTCGTGGGGCAGTCCATTAACACTGTCTTTGAGGAACCTGAGAAGGGCTTCCTTGGATTGCATTGGGGTCTACACTGATAAAGTAAATTTCATCCGTTCAAAACGTAAAAGAAGCTTTCTGAGAAACTTCTTTCAGATCTGTGAGTTCATCTCACAGACTTATAAGTTAGAATTCAGGAAGCAGTTTGCAAACACTCTTTTCATGGATTCTGGAAAGTGATATCTGGGAGCCCATAGGGGCCCATGGTGAAAAAGGAAATATCCTCACAAAACAACTAGAGAGAAGCTTTCTGAGAGATTGTTTTCTGATGTGTGACTTCATCACACAGAGATTCACCCTTGCCTTCTTGGAACAGTTTGCTGACACTGTTGTCATGGATTCTGCAAAGTTATATTTGGGAGCTCATTGAGGGCTATGGTGAATAAGGAAATATCCTCAGATCAAAACCGGAAAGAAGTCTCCTGAGAAACTGCATTGCCAGGAGTGAATGCAACTCACAGAGTTACACGTTTCTCTTCAGTGATCAATGTGCTAAATAAGTTTTCTAGAAAACGGCAATTAGATACTTCATAGCGCAATGAACCTTACGGTGACAAAGGAAATATCCACAGGTGAAAACTAGAAAGAAGCTTTCTTAGAAACTTCTTGGTGATGTGTGAATTCATCTCACAGAGTTACACTTATGTTTCGTGGAGCAGTCCATTAACACTGCCTTTGAGGAACCTGAGAAGGGCTTCTTTGGATCGTAATGAGGCCTACGCTGATAAAGGAAATTTCTTCCGTTCAAAACGTGAAAGAAGCTTTCTGAGAAACTTCTTTATGATCTGTGAGTTCATCTCACAGACTTACAATTTTGATTTCAGGAAGCAGTTTTCTAACACTCTTTTCTTTGAATCTGGAAAGTGATATTTGGGAGCCCATAGGGGCCCATGGTGAAAAAGGGAATATGCTCACATAATAACTAGAGAGACGCGCTCTGAGAGATTGTGTTCTGATGTGTGACTTCATCACACAGAGTTCCACCCTTCTCTTCTTGGAACAGTTTCCTAACACTGTTGTCGTGGATTCTGCAAAGGTATATTTGGGAGCTCATTGAGGGCTATGGTGAAAAAGGAAGTATCCTCAGATCAAAACTGGAAAGAAGCCTTCTGTGAAACTGCATTGCCTTGAGTGAATGATCTCACAGTGTTACAGGATTCTCTTCAGTGATCAGTTTGCTAACTAAGTTTTCTGGAAATCTGCAATTAGATACTTCATAGCGCAATGACCCTAACGGTGACAAAGGAAATATCCACAGATGAAAATTAGAAAATAGCTTTCTTAGAAACTTCTTGGTGATGTGTGAATTCATCTCACAGATTTACACTTGTGTTTCGTGAAGCAGTCCATTAACACTGTCTTTGATGAACCTGAGAAGGGCTTCATTAGATCGCATTGAGTCCTACGCTGATAAAGGAAATTTCATCCGTTCAAAACCTGAAAGAAGTAGAATAATTTATAATCCTTTGGGTATATACCCAGTAGTGGGATGGCTGGGTCATATGGTACATCTAGTTCTAGATCCTTGGGAATTGCCATACTGTTTTCCATAATGGTTGAACTAGTTTACAATCCCACCAACAGTGTAAAAGTGTTCCTATTTCTCCACATCCTCTCCAACACCTGTTGTTTCCTGACTTCTTAATGATTGCCATTGTAACTGGTGTGAGATGGTATCTCATTGTGGTTTTGATTTGCATTTCTCTGATGGCGAGTGATGATGAGCATTTTTTCATGTGTCTGTTGGCTGTATGAATATCTTCTTTTAAGAAATGTCTGTTCATATCCTTTCCCCACTTTTTGATGCCGTTGTTTGATTTTCTCTCGTATATGTGTTTGATTTCTTTGTAGATTCTGGATATTAGCCCTTTGTCAGATGAGTAGGTTGCAAAAATTTTCTCCCATTCTGTAGGTTGCTTGTTCGATGGTAGTTTCTTTTGCTGTGCAAAAGCTATTATTCTACTGCAAAGACACATGTACACGTATGTTTATTGCGGCACTATTCACAATAGCAAAGACTTGGAATCAACCCAAATGTCCATCTGTGACAGACTGGATTAAGAAAATGTGGCACATATACACCATGGAATACTATGCAGCCATAAAAAAGGATGAGTTTGCGTCCTTTGTAGGGACATGGATGCAGCTGGAAACCATCATTCTTAGCAAACTATCACAAGAAGAGAAACCACAACACCGCATGTTCTCACTCATAGGTGGGAACTGAACAATGAGATCACTTGGACTCGGGAAGGGGAACATCACGCACTGGGGCCTATCATGGGAGGGGGGAGGGGGGGAGGAGGGAGGGATTGCATTGGAGGAGCTATACATGATATAAAAGATGAATTGATGGGTGCTGACGACTTATGGGTGCAGCACACCAACATGGCATAAGTATACATGTGTAACAAACCTGCACGTTATGCACATGTACCCTAGAACTTCAAGTATAATAAAAAAAAAAGAAATAAAGAAAAAAAAACGTGAAGAAGCTTTCTAAGAACTGCTTTCTGATCTGTGAGTTCATCTCACAGACTTATAACTTAGACTTCAGGAAGCAGTTTGCGAACACTCTTTCGTGGATTCTGGAAAGTGATATTGGGAGCCCTAGGGGCCCATGCTGAAAAAGGAAATATCCTCACATAATAACAAGAGAGAAGCTTTCTGAGAGATTGCTTTCTGATGTGTGACTTCATCACACAGAGTTCCACCCTTCCCTTCTTGGAACAGTTTGCTAACACTGTTGTCGTGGATTCTGCAAGTTATTTGGGAGCTCATTGAGGGCTATGGTGAAAAAGGAAATATCCTCAGATCAAAACTGGAAAAGCCTTCTGAGAAACTGCATTGCCATGAGTGAATGCAACTCACAGAGTTACACGTTTCTCTTCAGTGATCAGTTTGTAACAGTTTTCTGGAAATCTGCAATTAGATACTTCATAGCGCAATGAAGCTTACGGTGACAAAGGAAATATCCAGATGAAAACTAGAAAGAAGCTTTCTAGAACTTCTTGGAGATGTGTGAATTCATCTTAGATTACACACTTATGTTTCATGGAGCAGTCCATTAACACTGTCTTTGAAGAACCTGAGAAGGGCTTCTTGTATCGCATTGAGGCCTATGATAAAGGAAATTTCGTCCGTTCAAAACGTGAAAGAAGCTTTCTGAGAAACTTCTTTCTGATCTGTGAGTTCATCTCAAGACTTAACTTAGACTTCAGGAAGCAGTTTGCGAACACTCTTTTCCTGGATCTGAAAGTGATATTGGAGCCCATAGGGGCCCATGGTGAAAAAGGAAATACAAGGTTTCTGAGAGATTGCTTTCTGATGTGTGACTTCATCACACAAGATTCCACCCTTCCCTTCTTGGAACAGTTTCTAACACTGTTGTCGTGGATTCTGCAAAGTTATATTGGGAGCTCATTGAGGGCTATGGTGAAAAAGGAAATATCCTCAGATAAAACTAAAGAAACTTCTGAGAAACTGCATTGCCATGTGAATGCAACTCACAGAGTTACACGTTTCTCTTCAGTGATCAGTTGTAACAGTTTTTGGAAATCTGCAATTAGATACTCTAGCGCAAAGAATTTACGGTGACAAAGGAAATATCCTCAGATGAAAACTAGAAAGAAGCTTTCTTAAATTCTTGGTGATGTGTGAATTCATCTCCAGAGTTACACTTAGTTTCGTGGAGCAGTCCATTAACACTGTCTTTGAGGAACCTGAGAAGGGCTTCTTTTATCGCATTGAGGCCTACGCTGATAAAGGAAATTTCATCCGTTCAAAACGTGAAAGAAGCTTTCTGAGAAATTCTTTCTGATCTGTGAGTTCATCTACAGACTTATAACTTAGACTTCGAAAAGTTTGCGAAACTCTTTTCGTGGATTCTGGAAGTGATATTGGGAGCCTAGGGGCCCATGTGAAAAGGAAATAATCTCACATACTAACT
>NW_022142337.1:0-10393 GCF_007565055.1 Rhinopithecus roxellana
ACTGGAAAAGAAGCTTTAGAAACTTCTTGGTGATGTGTGAATTCATCTCACAGATTACGTTTCGTGGAGCAGTCATTAACATGTCTTTGGGGAAACTGAGAAGGGTTTTTGGATCACATTGGGCCTACGCTGAAAGGAAATTTCATCCGTCAAAACGTGAAAGAAGCTTCTGAGAAACTTTTTCTGATCTGTGACTTCATCTCACAGAGTTACAAACTCTGCCTCAAGAACAGATTGCTAACACTCTTTCGTGGAATCTGCAAAGTGATATTTGGGAGTATTCGCCCATGGTGATAAGCAAATATCCTCACATAAAACTAAGAGAAGCTTTCTGAGAAATGCATTGCCATGTGTGAATGCAACTCACAGAGTACACGTTTCTTCAGTGATCAGTTTGTTAGCACAGTTTTCTGGAGATCTGCAATTAGATACTTCACAGCGCAATGAACATTACAGTGACAAGGAAATATCCACATATGAAACTGGAAAGAAGCTTTCTTAGAAACTTCTTGGTGATGTGTGAATTCATCTCACAGAGTTACACTTATGTTTCGTGGAGCAGTCCAACACTGTCTTTGGGGAAACTGAGAAGGGCTTCTTTGGATCACATTGAGGCCTACGCTGATAAAGGAAATTTCATCCGTTCAAAACGTGAAAGAAGCTTTCTGAGAAACTTCTTTCTGATCTGATTCATCTCACAGAGTTAAACCTCTGCCTCAAGAAGAAGTTTGCTAACACTCTTCTCGTGGAATCTGCAAAGTGATATTTGGAGCTGTAGGGCCACATGGTGATAAAGGAAATATCCTCCACATAATAACTAAAGAGAAGCTTCTGAGAAACTGCTTGCCATGTGTGTGAATGCAACTCACAGAGTTACACGTTCTCTTCAGTGATCAGTTTGTTAGCACAGTTTTCTGGATCTGCAATTAGATACTTCACAGCGCAATGAACATTACAGTCACAAAGGAAATATCCACATATGAAAACTGGAAAGAAGCTTTCTTAGAAACTTCTTGGTGATGTGGAATTCATCTCACAGATTACACTTAGTTTCGGAGCAGTCCATTAACACTGTTGGGGAAACTGAGAAGGGCTTCTTTGGATCACATTGGGCCTAAGCTGATAAAGGAAATTTCTTCCGTTCAAACGTGAAAGAAGCTTTCTGAGAAACTTCTTTCTGTGAGTTCATCTCACAGAGTTACAAAACTGCCTCAAGAAGCAGATTGCTAACACTCTTTTGTGGAATCTGCAAAGTGATAGGGAGTAGGCGTATTGCAGCCCATGGTGATAAAGCAAATATCCTCACATAATAACTAAAGAGAAGCTTTCTGAGAAACGCATTGTCATGTGTGAATGCAACACAGAGTTACACGTTTCTCTTCGTGATCAGTTTGTTAGCACAGTTTTTGGAGAAATCCCACACTTAGGGAGGTCAAGGCAGGAGGACTGCTTGAGGCCATAGTTCAAGACCAGCCTGGGCAACGTGGGAGACCCCGTCTCTACAAAAAAATGTAAAAACTGACTGGGTGTGTGTCTCACGCTTGTAATCCCATCACTTTGAGAGGCCGGGCTGGCAGATCACGTGAGGTCAGGAGTTTGAGACCAGCCTGGTCAACATGGTGAAACCCCGCTCTTATAAAAAATACAAAAATTCGCTGGTGTGGTCCACCTGTAGTATCAGCTACTCAGGAGACTGAGGCAGGAGAATCTCTCAAACCTGGAAGGCGGAGGTTGCAGTGAGCTGAGATTGTGCCACGCGCTCCAACCTGGGCAACAGAGCAAGACTGCATTTCAAAAAAAAAAAAAAAATAAAAAATTAGTCAAGAGTGGTGGTACATGCCTGTGGTCCCAGCTATAGGGGAGGCTGAGGTGGGAGGATTGCTGAGCATGGGAGTTCGAGGCTGCAGGTGAGCCATGATGGTGCCATTGCACTACAGCCTGGGCAACAGCCAGACCTGTCTTAAATAAACGGTGGTGTATGCACGCGCGCATGGGTGTATCCACGCCTTTATACTGATACCTCAGATTCCAGTACAATACCACATGATTATTTTTAGCTTCCTCTCTTTTCTTATTTGTGCCTTCTTTCTCAACAGTGAGAATCCAGTTCCTTTTACTTCCATTGTGGTTATTTGTTTAAACCTGGTATACACATAAATAGTTTAGAGCTACTAACCCATACCTCACGAGAAGTACATTTTATTTATTATTTATTATTTATTTATTTATTTATTTATTTATTTATTTTGAGACGAGTCTTGCTCTGCCACCCAGGCTGGAGTGCAGTGGCTGGATCTCAGCTCACTGCAAGCTCCGCCTCCCGGGTTTACGCATTCTCCTGCCTCAGTCTCCCGAGTAGCTGGACTACAGGCGCCCGCCTCGTCGCGGCTAGTTTTTTGTATTTTAAGTAGAGATAGGGTTTCACACGTATTAGCCAGGATGGTCTCGATCTCCTGACCTCGTGATCCGCCGTCTCAGCCTCCCAAAGTGCTGGGATACAGGCTTGAGCACCACGCCCGCGAGAAGTACATTTATTGATGCGATTATAACATTTATGATTTATGTGCATTTCCTTTTGTTTTTAGCTACATTATCTAGTCAAGATGCTCTTTTCCAAGTTTGTTTCTTCTAACCTTCAGGTGTATTATGGTAGTCATTTATAATACAGTTTGGTTCATTTCTTAGTGTTGCATTCCATTGGGGTTGCCTACACATCTTTTCTGTGGTTTCAATCAGTGCTCATTATTTTAGCTTAGCATAGGTATTCGAATGTACAACAATACTGAGCCAAAAGGACAGCTTCTCTGTTAGATTTGGGAGATTTTGTGTAGGATTATTTCAGATACTTGTAGTCCCATGGTAGAGTGTTAACACTTAAGGTCCTTTGGGACATATAAAAAGCTCCATCGTGGTAACCTGATTTTTTTTTTTTTTTTGAGACGGAGGCTGGCTCTGTCGCCCAGGCTGGAGTGCAGTGGTACGATCTCACGCTCACTGCAACCTCTGCCTCCTGGGTTCAAGCCATTCTCTGCCTCAGCCTCCAAGTAGCTGGGATTACCGGCGTCTGCCACCACACTAGGTAATTTTTTGTGTTTTTAGTAGATACAGGGTTTCGCCATGTTGGGCAGGCTGTTCTCGCAACTCCTGACCTCAGGTGTATGCCTCGTTGGCCTCCCAAAGTGCTGGGATATAGGCGTGAGCCACCATGCCTGGCCCCTGATGTTTTATGTTAAAAATGGTGTCAACTGGCTGGCTAAATCTAAATTGATGTTGCATTTTGGAAGTTTAATTTTTATCAAAATGGACTAATTTGTTGCACATACAGCATAAGACAGACACACGCACTTGCACGAAGAGGGTGCCAGCACATATATTGTATTTCAGTTGGCTGAAAGGCAGTGACTTTAATGGATACGTATTTAAGAACATACCCCATGAATTTTGAATAGTGATATAGGAAATGCAATTCTGTTTAATATAGTTGAAGAATTAGTTATTTTTACCTTTTAGCATTGGTATGAATGTTATTTTAAAATAAGTGGGTTGTGTTAAAGGATGCAGCCCTAAAATTTTGTTTAGTTTTGTTCCCAAATTATTGACAGTTAAAGGGAGTCAATGCTTTCAAATTTTTAATGTGGTTTTTTTTTTTAGACAGAGTCTCATTCTGTCCCAGGTGGAGTGCAGTGGCATAATCTCGGCTCACTGCAGCTCTGCCTCCTGGGTTCCAGCGATTCTCCTGCCTCAGCCTCCTGGGTAGCTGGGATTACAGGCATGCACCACCACACCTGGCTAATTTTTCTATTTAGTAGAGATGGGATTTCGCCGGTGTTGGCCGGGCTGGTCTTGAACTGCTGACCTCAGGTGATCCACCCCCAACTTGACCTCTGAAAGTGCTGGGATAACAATCGTGAGCCACCGTGCCCAGCCGAGATTTACTTTTAAAAAAACTTTCGATCAAAATTTTACTACTTCTGATTCATGAGGGTGGATAATTAATAAAATTCAAGAAGAAGATCAGTGACATCAAAGTATTTGGAGCTTTCACTTTGCCTTCTGGAGTTAACATTCCAAAATGGAGGAGGAGTGAAGCCAGCCCAAATTGAGCTTATTTGTACTTTTTTTTGTTTTTGCTTTCGTTTTTTTAGTGTGGAAAGCAAGTTGAGAACAAAGTCCTCTTGGAATCTGAACTATACATTCTCAAACCCCAGTATAATTTTGAATGTAGAAGTCTTTTTTCTAACCTTGACTTTTCTTTTAGGGAAAAACTTGTTATTGACACAATATGCTCTGGACGTCATGCACACAGTTCATCAGTTCTACTGCCCTCTGCCTGCGGTAAGTGACTGTTGGTCTGTGTTAAATATTAGCAGGATGCTTTTATGTGAAAAAATATTATGATGCTTTAACTGAGAAACTGTCCTCTACTTAGGTGCCATTCCTTGTGTGCATCATGTCCCAGACAGAATCTCATGCACTCAGTTGCAGTTTTTTTTTCTTGAGACGTACTTTCGCTTGTTGCCCAGGCTGGAGTCGGTGGCGCAGTCTTGGCTCACTGAAACTCCACTTCTCGAGTTCAAGCGATTCTCTTCCTCAGCCTCCTGAATAGTGGGATTACAGGCACCCATCACCATGCCCAGCGAATTTTGTATTTTCGTAGAGAAGGGGTTTCACCATGTTGGCCAGGCTGGTCTCGTACTCCTGACCTCATAATCTGCCTGCCTTGGCCCCCATAGCGCTGGGATTACAGGCGTGAGCCACTGCGCCGGCCACAAGCTTTTTTATTAAGGGATCTTCAGTCACTGCCATTGCCAGAGGAAGATTAACATTTGTTTCATCGTCTTAATGCCAGTAGTTTGCTCATTTAGTGCTGGGCAGGGATTCCCAGGCCACAGGTGTGGGCTGTAGTTTTGTTCCTGCTAAAATTAGACAAGCATGGCCATTGAAGGTAAGGGTGGCAGCTGAAGTGGGTCCAGTCTACAGAATTCTTTTTTTTTTTTTTTTTTTTTTTGAGAACGGAGTCTCGCTGTGTCACCAGGTGGAGGTGCAGTGGCCAGATCTCAGCTCACTGCAAGCTCTGCCTCCCGGGTTCACGCCATTCTCCTGCCTCAGCCTCCGAGTAGCTGGGACACAGGCGCCGCAACCTGACCCGGCTAGTTTTTTGTATTTTAGTAGAGAAGGGGTTTCACCATGTTAGCCAGGATGGTCTCGATCTCCTGACCTTGTGATCCACCGTCTCGGCCTCCCAAAGTGCTGGGATTACAGGCTTGAGCCACCGCGCCCGGCCTCCTACAGAATTCTTGATCGTCCCTCCTAGGCTGCTCCCTTAGACTCTCTGCTGACCTCAGTAGTGCTTTTTTCAGTCTTTGAGCCAAGTTGCTTTGGTTGACCAAAGCCACAGCTGCTTTGGGTTCCCCTACTGGCTCTCCCTTTCTGCTCCATACGGTGTGCGTGGCCTTAAGTTACTTGTCCCCTGCCACTCTCTGCTCTACTCTTCTTTTATTTCCTCTCATCTTTTTTGTCTTTTAGTGATCTCACTGACTTTACAGCTTCAGCTGTAGACACCAACATCTATCCCAGCTGTGGTCTCTTTTCAGATCCAGGTATACATTTCATGCTGGACTCCAGACATCCCTACCTGGATAGCCCCCAGACTAAGTGGTTGTATTGAATTGACGTGGCTCAAATGAATATTTCACTTGTCCTCTTTTCTTCTTACTGTCTCCAAACCACTTCTTTCTCTATCCCATTACTATAAGTGATTCCCAGTTACCAACCCTGTTTTAGCATCAGTTTTGACTCTAGCTCTGTCCCCAGATCTGGTCTTCCAACATCCTGACGATTTATCTGCATGCCCTGTCTCACATCTGGTTTCTTTTCTTTTCTTTTCTTTTTTTTTTTGAGATGGAGTCTCACCTTCCACCAGACTGGAGGCAGTGGTATGATCTCGGCTCACTGCAAAATTGTCTCCTGGGTTCAAGTGATTCTCCTACCTGAGCCTTCCGAGTAGCTGGGACTGCAGGCGCGTGCCACCACGCCCAGCTGTTTTTTTTGTATTTTTAGTAGCGAGGGGTTTCACCGTGTTGGCCATGATGATCCAATCTCCTGACCTTGGCCGGGCGCGGTGACTCAAGCTGTAATCCAGCACTTTGGGAGGCCGAGACGGGTGGATCACGGGGTCAGGAGATCGAGACCATCCGGCTAACACCATGAAACCCCGTCTCTACTAAAAAAAAAACAAAAAAACTACGGGCGAGTCCTCGGGCGGGGCGGTAGCCGGCTGGAGGATGAGGCAGGAGAATGGTGAACACCGGGAGGTGGAGCATGCGTGAGCGGAGATCCGGCCACTGCACGCCAGCCTGGGCGACACAGCGAGACTCCGTCTCAAAAAAAAAAAAAAAAAAATCTCCTGACTTGTGATCCACCACCTCGGCCTCCCACAGTGCGGGATTACAGTCGTGAGCCACTACGCCCAGTGATTGTTTTTATTTTGTTGCAGGCGTTCTCGTTCTCACCTTGGAGTTTAGCAAATTCCAGGAGCATTTCCTGTCCCCTTCAACTTCAGCCATCTTTAAAATAAAAGTTGGCAAATGTTTCTATAAAGGGCACATAGTAAAATATTTTCAGCTTTCCAGCTGTGTTAGTTTCTGTCACAAATCCAGCTCTGCCATTGTAGCCCCCAAATGCCATAGAATATGTAAACAAATGGGCGTAGCTGTGTTGCAATAAAACTTTATTTAAGAAATAATTGGTGGGCTGTATTTGGCCTGTGGACCATAGTATGCCACTGGAGTAATCTTTTTCTTTTTTTTAAATAATTTTTTCCCCATATCTTTTGTTTTTCTTTTTAGAGACAGTGTCTCACTCTGTCACCAGGCTGGAGTGCAGTGGTGCGATGTCGCTCACTGCAACCCACTCCCAGGTTCAAGTGATCTCCTGCCTCAGCCTCCCGAGTAGATGGTGGACTACAGGCGTGCACCAAGCCTCTAATTGTTTTGTATTTTAGTGGAGAAGGAGGTTTCACCATGTTGGCCAGGATGGTCTCGACTCGGCCCTCGTGATCCGCCTGCCTTGGCCTCCCAAAGTGCTGGGATTACAGGCATGAGCCACTGTGCACGGCCTTCCCCGTATCTTTTTAATGAATAAAAGACTAGGTCTGCTCTGTTGCCCAGGTGATCTCAAGGTGTTGGGCTCAAGTAGTCCTCCTGCCTCAGCCCCCGAGTAGGTAGAAACTACAGGCGTGCAATACCATGTCCAGCTAAAGATTAATTTTGTTACTTCTGGATTGGAAGGCACCTGCTTGAGAGTTCAGTCTCAACGTATACATCTGCAAACCTTCAGTTACTTCACATTTCTTAGGTCCATTGTTCCGTCAGCATTTGATACCCTCCTTAAAAAAGTACAATACAGACCTGTCATGAGTGGGTCAGTTGCTCCCCTTGTATTTCTGAAAATTTAGGTTGTCTGTCACCTTCTAACACCTTTTAGGACTCAAGACTTATAGTTGTGGGTCTCAAAACAAGTGTGGACAGGTGTGGAATTGCATTTTTTTTTTTTTTTTGGAGACTGAGTCTCATTCTGTGGCCAGGTGGAGTGCAGTGGCGTGATCTCTGCTCACTGCAACTCCACTTCCTGGATTTAAGTGACTCTCCTGCCTCAGCCTCCTGAGTAGCTGGGATTACAGATGCCTGCTACCTGCCAGGCTATTTTTTTGTATGTTTAGTAGAGACAGGGTTTCACCATGTTGGCTGGCTGGTCTCGAACTCCTCATCTGGGATCCACCCGCCTCCGCCTCCCAAAGTTCTGGGATTACAGGTGTGAGCCACCGCGCCTGGTCGGATTGACATTTCTTAAGTCTAATGAGCAATGTTTTTGTCACCCACCACACTTCTGTTTTTTTTTTTTTTCTTTTTCTTTTCTACTTTTTTTGTTGTTTTTTTTTTTGAGATGGAGTCTCACCTTGGTCACCTACGCTGGGTGCAGTGGTGGGATCTTGGCCTCCTGGGTTTAAGTAATTCTCCTGACTTAGCCTCCTGAGAGTAGCTGGGATTACAGGCGCCGCCCACCATGCCTGGCTAATTTTTATGTTTTTAGTAGAGACACGGTTTCACCATGGTGGCCAGGCTGGTCTTGAGCTCCTGACTCAGGATCTACCGCCTCTGCTCCCAAGTGCTGGGATTACAGGTGTGAGCCACCGTGATTGGCCTGGATTTGCATTCTTAAGTCTAATGAGCTAATGTTTATTTTATGTCACCCACTTCTGTTTTTTTTCTTTCTTTTTTCTTCTCTTCATACCTTTTTTTTTGAGATGGAATCTTACTCTGTCACCTAGGCTGGAATGCAGTGGTGCAGTCTTGGCCCACTGCAACTTCCGTCTCTAGGTTCAAGCGATTCTACTGCCTCAGCCTCCTGAGTAGCTAGAAAACAGGCGTGCCACCATGCCGGCTAATTTTTGTATTTGTGTAGAGATGGGATTTCGCCATGTTGGCCAGGCTGGTCTCGAACTCCTGACTTAGGTGATCCACCTGCTTGGGCTCCAAAGTGCTGCGATTACAGGCATGAGACATTATGCCTAGCCATTTTTTTTTTTTTCTTTTCTGGAAGAGTGTCTCGCTCGTCACCCAGGCTGGAGTGCAGTGGCACGATCATGGCTCACTGTAGCCTCAACTCCCCTGGCTCAAGTGATAATCCTACCTCACTCTCGAGTAGCTGGACCACAGGACATGCCACCACGCCTGAAGTTTTGTAAGTTTTGTAGAGACATGATCTCACCATTTGCCCATGCTGGTCTCGAACTCCTGTGCTCAAGAGAGGTCGGCCCACCTCACTTTCCCGAAGTGCTAAGATTATAGATTGAGCTACTGCACCTGGCCAGATCACCCACTTCTTATTGGCCAAATAGATCAAAGTAGCTGCTCTTCTCTTGACTGTTTGACCTTTATTATTTTTTTATTTAGTTAGTTAGTTAGTTTTAAGACGGAGTCTTGCTCTGTGGCCCAGGGTGGAGTGCAGTGGCACGAATTGGCTCACTGCAACCTCTGCCTACAGATTCAAGCGATTCTCCTGCCTTAGCCTCAAGTAGCTGGGATTATAGGCACCTGCCACCATGCCCAGCTAATTTTTATATTTCAGTAGAGACAGAGTTTCACCAGTGTGGCAGGCTGGTCTTGAACCCTGACTTCAAGTGATCCACCAACCTTTTGGGAGGCTTTGGCCTCCCAAAACTCTGGGATTATAGGTGTGAGCCACCATGCCCAGCCTGTTCATTTTTTTTGAGACGAGTCTCACTCTTTGCAAGGCTGGAGTGCAGTGGTGTGATTTTTTGGCTCACCGGCAACCTCCGTCTCCCAGGTCTAGTGATTCTCATGTCTCAGTCTCCCGAGTAGCTGGGTAAGGTATATGCCACCACATCTGGCTAATTTTTGTATTTTTGTATTTTTTTTTAGTGGAGATGGGATTTCACCATGCTTGCCAGGCTGGTCTCAAACTTTGGCCTCAAGTATCCACCCTCTCGGGCTTCCAAAGTGCTGGGATTACAGGAATGAGCCACCATGCCCAGCCCTTTTTGATCTTTAAAGCAATGAAGTTATCAGCAAGGCAAGAGGAATGTATTTAATTCTGTGCTTCTAGGTGTTTTGATACCGAGTAGAGCTTGGCACTAGAAGGCATTAAATATCGATTTAATGATGAAGTATCTCCCGACTGCCAGTTTTGTAATCTTCTGATGTATGGCTCGTTTCTGTCGCTGAAACCTGCTGAAAATTCTAAATTAATCCCACACTCTTTGTTTTCTAGGCAGCTGACTGTTCTTCCCCCTGCATATCAGGCTTTCTGTGATCCAGCCCAACGTTTCTGTGGAGTCTAATCACTGTTGTTACTCTCCTTTTTCCAAGACTGATTTATTTGTTCCGTAAGAGGTGCTTTGTTTAATTTCTTCCAACTTGAATGTTCTCTTGTTGTTCTCAGTGTTTGTTGTTCACAACTTGCCCTTAACTCTCGTGTCGCTTTTGCTTTTTGTTACCTGCTACCTTGCCCGAGAGGTGACTTT
The DNA here is from genome assembly GCF_007565055.1 of Rhinopithecus roxellana. Lineage (NCBI taxonomy): Eukaryota > Metazoa > Chordata > Mammalia > Primates > Cercopithecidae > Rhinopithecus > Rhinopithecus roxellana. Next base: position 10,046 of record NW_022142337.1, read on the forward strand.
CCTTTCTCTGAACTCCCATAGAACATTGTACCTCTCTGTGTTACAAATTTGTCTTGTATTATACAACATAACCCCCTGTAGGTGGTTAGCTCCTTGGACAAGGGGTGTAGCCATTTTGTGTGTCTGTGTCTAAGGGCCTAAGGTAACACATTGCGTATAAGCAGTTAATGAATGTTAAGTGGAACGAAAGTGTCTAATTAATTATGGTAGAAAGAGCAAGTGATTTGTTGAAGAGTGTAGTGGGTTAGGATACGCAGGTTATCCCTCACTTTATACTAAGGCTACCTGGGTAAGTTACTTAACTTCTTTATGTTCTGGCATTGCCAGAGAGAGAAAAATGTTTTGTTT
>NW_022142338.1:0-696 GCF_007565055.1 Rhinopithecus roxellana
TGCCGGATAGGCTGTGAGCTATGCGAACAACACAGATGTGCCCTGGGGGGGGGCGGATGCAGGGGCTGGAGAGAGTCCCGAAGTGAAGGCTGTGGCGTCCTGGGAATTCAGGTGGAGGTGCTACCCATCTGGTGGTTGTAAACTTGGCATCTTCTTCCTGCCCCTTCAGCTTGGCCCGGTACCCTGCATGTCCCCCATCCCTGCATCTCAGGAGTACACACCCTCCGTCCTCTGACTCTGGCTGAGCCTCCTACCTCATATCCACCAAATCAAAAGCAGGACAGGGCTCAGCTCAGGCTCCAGGTCGTTGTGCACCAGCATACTGTGTGCTGATGGTTTCAGACAGGTGTGCACAGCAAAGTAAGACGAGGAAGTGTTTATGTTTTGTATCCTCAGGTAGTGGGTACTCCTGGAGGGGAGAAGCTTATTCACACCTTTGAGTGTTTTGGAGTCTTTTGGGCTGGGTGACGTTGCCAGTCATCTTTTAAAAATAAGATTTAGGGCTGGGCCCGGTGGCTCACGCCTGTAATCCCAGCACTTTGGGAGGCCGCAGCACGTAGATCACTTGAGGTCAGGAGTTCGAGACCAGCCTGGCCAACATGGTGAAACCCTATCTCTACTAAAAATATGAAAATTAACTGGGTGTGGTGGTGGCTGCCTGTAGTCCCGGCTGCTGGGGAGGCTGAGGCAGGACGG
>NW_022142339.1:0-52053 GCF_007565055.1 Rhinopithecus roxellana
AGGACACATAAAGATCATAAATCCATCTAGGTATAAAATATATTCTTAATAGATTATCAGGAATTACAATATAGACATAATAGATATAATATATATAGGTATAATATAGACATAATAGAAATATGGTATAGATATCACATATAGACATAATAGATATCATAGATATAGGTATAAAATATAGTATAATCGATATAAAGAGGTCTAAAATCTAGGACATAATAGATATAACTGTAGAGTTATTAAATATAGACATAATACATATAATAGATGATAACCTATACGACCTAAAGATATAATTAGCTATAGGTATAAAAATACAGACCTACTAGATATAATAATATAGTGTAACATAAGATAGATATACAGGTATAGGTATTCAACATACACTGTAATAGCTTAGGTACAAAATATAGACATTAAATATAATAGATGTAGGTATGAAATATAAACATAATATATATAATAGATACAGTCTAATTATAGACATAATAGGTATAATGATCTAGCGTATTAAAAATATAGACATAATTTCGAATAAAACTAGCTATACGTATAAAGTATATAGACAGAAGAGATATAATATATATAGGTACACAAATATAGACATAATGAAAATAGATATAGGTACAAAAATATAGGACCTACTAGATCTAGTAGATAAAGTTATAAAATCTGGATTATAATAGATATAGGTATAAAATATAGATATAATAGATATTATAGATATATGTATACAAATATAGATATTACTTTTTCTAGTCATACCTACAGACCACAATAGATATTAGGTCTCAAATATAGACATTATAGGTGTACTAGATATAGTATTAAATCTTAGACCATCATGATATAGGTATTAAACTACCGACATAACACATATAGGTATAAACTATAGGACATAATAGCGTATAGTATCAAATACGACATAAAAGATATAATATAACTATAGGTTATACAATATATTCTAAAGATATAGGTATACAATTAGACATAATTCGATATAATATATTAGGTAATAAAATATGACATAATAGACATATTGGATATAGAATAAATATAGCATAATAGCATATAATAGATATAGGTATTAAAATATAGGCATAATTTGATATAACAGAGGTATAAAATTATAGACATCATAGATCCTAATTGTATAGAGTTATAAAATTGTCCATATTAAGTGGGAACATCACACAAGCGGCCTCTTATTGGGGAGGGGGAGGGGAGATGAGGAAGAGATTGCATATTGGGGAGTTTATCCATGATATAATGATCAATTGATGATGCTGACGAGTTGATGGGTGCAGCACACCAAACATGGCATAAGTATACATAAGTTATAATATATATATATACACCATAAGTATATATAAGTATATTCTATATATATAGGTATAAAAATTATCGACCATAAATATGAATATATGATAAAATATGAACATTAATCGATATGGTATAAATATTTAGACATAACTAGATATAATAGATATAGGTATCTTAATAGGTTATAAAAAATATAGACATAATATGTATAATAGAAATAGGTATAAAATATAGACACAATAGATATAGGTGTAAAATAGAGGATATAAAAATAACTAGATATACCAAAAAATATATACACAGAATAGATTATACTAGATATAGGTGTAACATATAGACAAAAGATATAGATATAAACACTATAGAATAATATCTATAATGGATATAGCTATAAAATCTAGACATTTAATATATAGTTCTAAAATCTAGGACATAATAGATATAATAGCTCTCGGTGTAAACTATAGACATAATATATAGTTATAAACTATAGAACATAATAGTTATATAGATATAGGTATACAATATAGGATATAGAGACATGGTATACAATAACAGATATAATCGATATAAGTATAAAGTATAGGGACACAATCGATATAACAGATATAGGTATATAATATAGACATAATAGATATAATAGATACAGATATAATACAGATATGATAGATATAGGTATAAAATATAGACATAATAGATATAATAGATGTAGGTATAAAATATAGACATAATAGATATAATAGATGTAGGTATGAAATATAGACATAACAGATATAATAGATATAGGTAAAAAATATAGACATAATAGATATAATAGATATAGACATAACTGATATAATAGATATTGCTTTAAAATATAGCCATAATAGATATAGGTATAAAATACAGACATAATAGATATAATAGATATAGGTATAAAATATAGACATCATAGATATAATAGAGGTATAAAATATGGACAATACGTATAAACGACATAGGTATGAAATATAGACATAATAGGTATAATAGATACAGGTATAAAATATAGACATAATAGATATAAGAGATATAGATATAGAATATAGTTATAATAGATATAATACGTATAGGTATAAAATACAGATATAATCGATATAGGTATAAAATATAGACATAAGAGATATAATAGATATAGGTATAAAATATAGGCATAATAGATATAGGTATAAAATATAGACATAACAGATATAATAGATATAGGTGTAAAATTAGACATAACAGATATAATCGATAAAGGTAAAAATATAGACATAATAGATATAATAGATAAACGTATAAAATGCAAACATAACAGATATAATCAATATACATATAAAATATAGACATAATAGATATAATAGATATACCTATAAATTATAGACTTAAATGATATAATAGATATAGGTATAAAATATAAAGGTAATAGATATAATAGATATACGTTAAAATATAGAAATAATAGATATAATAGATATAGGTATAAAATATAGACATACTAGATATAATAGATATAGGTAAAAAATATAGCCATAATGGATATAACAGATACAGGTATAACATATAGACATAATAGATATAGGTATAACAATATAGACGAAATAGGTATAATAGATATAGGTATAGAAAACTATAGGACATATAGGTATAGGTACAAAATATAGGACATATTAGATATAATAGATATATGTATAAAATATAGACATATAGATATAGCTATAAATATAGACATAATAGATATAATATATATATTTATAAAATGTAGACATAATAGTTATAAAAGATATAGGTATAAAATATAGATATAATAGACATGGGTATAAAATACAGATATAATAGATATAGGTATAAAATATGGACACAATCGATATAACAGATATAGGTATATAATATAGACATAATAGATATAATAGATACAGGTATAAAATATAGATATAATAGATATAGGTACAAAATACAGATATAATAGATACAGTTATATAATATAAATATAACAGACATAATAGACATAGGTATAAACAGAGACATAATAGATACAGATATAAAATATAGATATAATGTATATAATAGATATATGTATAAAATATAGATATAATGAATATAATAGATATAGCTATAAAATATAGACATAATAGATATAATAGATATAGGTCTAAAGTATAGACATAATAGATATAATACAATATAGGTAGAAATAGAGACATAATAGATATAATAGATATAGGGAAAAAATATAAACATAATAGAGTTATGAAATATAGACATAATAGATAAAATAGATATAGGTATAAAATATAGACCTAAAGGTACAAAATATAGACATAATAGATTTACCTTTAAAATATACACATAACATAGTAGATACAGTTATGAAATATAGACATAATAGATATATTTGATATAGGTATAAAATATAGATATAACAGATATACGTATAAAATATAGACATAAGTGATATAATAGATATAGGTATAAAATATAGACATAATAAATATAATAGATACAGGTATAAAATATAGACATAATAGATATAGGTATAAAGTAGAGACATAATAGATATAATAGATATCGGTATAAAATATAGACATAATAGATACAAAAGATATAAGTATAAAATATAGACATAATATATACAATAGACATAGGTATAAAACATAGGCATAATAGATATACTAGATATAGGTACAGAATACAGACATAATAGATATAATAGATATAGGTATAAAATATAGACACAATAGGTATAATAAATATAGGTATAAAATATAGACATAATAGATATAATAGATATAGGTATAAAATAGAGACATAAAAGACATAGGTATAAAATATAGACATATCAGATATAACAGATATACGTATAAAATATAGACATAATAGATATAATAGATGTAGGTATGAAATATAGACATAATAGATATTCGTATAAAATATAGACATAATAGATATACGTATAATATTTTAGACATAATAGATATAATAGCTATAGGTATAAAATATAGACATAATAGATATAATGCATATAGGTATAAAATATAGACATAATAGTTATAGGTATAAAATATAGGCATAAAGATATAATAAATATACGTATAAAATATATACAGAATAGATATAATACATATAGGTTTATATATATTACATAATATATAGATATAAAATATAGACATAATAGTTATAATAGATATAGGTATAAAATATAGACATAATAGATATAGGTATAATATTTAGACATAATAGATATAATAGATATAGGTATCAAATATAGACATAATAGATATAATTGATATAGGTGTAAAATATAGATAAAATAGATATAATCGATATAGGTACAAAATATAGAATAATAGCTATAGGTATAAAATACAGACATAATAGATATAGGTATAAAATATAGATATAATACATATAATAGATATAGGTATGAAATATAGACATAATAGATATAATAGATATAGGTATAAAATATAGACATAATAGATATAATTGATACAGACATAATAGATATAATAGATAAAGGTATAAAATATAGACATAATAGATATAATAGATAGAGGTATAAAATAGACACAATAGATATAAGATAGAGGTATAAAATATAGACACAATAGATATAGTAGATAAAGGTATAACATATAGACATAATAGACATAATAGATAGATGTATAAATTATAGACATAATAGATATAATAGATAGAGGTAAAATACAGACATAATAGTTATAATAGATATAGGTATAAAATATAGACATAGTAGGTATAATAGATAAGTATAAAATATAGACATAATAGATATAACAGATATAGGTATAAAATATAGACATAATATATATAATGCATAGAGGTACAAAGGACGACATAATAGACATAATAGATAGATGTATAAATTATAGACATAATAGAAACATTTGCTAGAGGTAAAATATAGACATAATAATCATAATAGATATAGGTATAAAATATAGACATAAAGATATAATAGATATAGGTTTAAAACATAGACATAATAGATATAGGTATAAAATACAGACATAATAGGTATAGATATAGGTATAAAATATAGACATAATAGATATAATACGTATAGGTATAAAATATAGACATAATACATATAATAAACATAGGTATAAAATATAGACATAATAAATATCGGTATAAAATATAGACATAATAGATATAATAGATATAGGTATAAAATATAGACATAATCGTTATAATATATATAGGTATAAAATATAGACAGAATAGATATAATAGATGTACGTATCAAATATAGACATAATAGATAGAATACATATAGGTAAAATATAGACATAATAGATATAGGAGTAAAATACAGACATAATGGATATAATAGATAAAGGTATGAAATATAGATATAATAGATATAGGTAATAAAATTAATAGATATAATAGATATACGTATAAATATAGATATAATTGATATAGGCATAAAATATAGATATAAAAGACCACAGGTTTAAAATATACACATAATTGACATAATAGATATAGTTATATAATATAGACATAATAGATACAATAGAGAGACGTATAAAATGTAGACATAAGAGATATAATAAGTATAGGTTTAAATATAGACATAATAGATAAAATAGATATACGTATAAAATATAGACATAATAGATATAATAGATATAGGTATAAAATATAGACCCAATAGGTATAAAAGATATAGTTATAAAATATAAACATAATAGATATAATAGATACAGGTATAAAATATAGACATAATAGAATATAATAGATAGAGCTATAAATATAGACATAACAGATATAATAGATATAGGTATAAAATATAGACCTAATAGGTATAAGAGATATAGTTATAAAATATAGACATAATAGATATAATAGATAGAGGTATAAAATATAGACATAATAGATATAATAGATAGAGGTGTAAAATATAGACATAATAGATATAATAGATATAGGTATAAAATGTACACATAATAGATATAATAGATAGAGGTATAAACTATAAACATAATAGATATAATAGATATAGGTAAAAAAAAGACATAATAGATATAATACATATAGGCATAAAATATAGAAGTAACAGATATAATAGACATATGTATAAAAAATAGACAAAATAGATATAATAGATATAGGTATAAAATAGAGACATAAAAGATATAACATGTATAGGTATAAAATATAGGCATAATAGATATCGGTATAATATATAGACATAATAGATATAATACATATAGGTATAAAATGTAGACATAATAGATAAAATAGATTAGATATGAAATAAAGACATAATAGATATTGGTATGAAATATAGACAAAATAGATATAAGATACAGTTAAAATATAGACATAATAGATATAATAGATATAGGTATAAAATATAGACATATTAGATATTATAGATACAGGTATAAAATATAGACATAATAGATATAATAGATATACGTATGAAAGATAGACATAGTTGATATAATAGATATAGGTATAAAATATAGAAATAATAGATACAGGTATAAAAGACAGAAATAATGGATATAGTAGATATAGGTATGAAATACAGACATAATAGATATACTAGATATAGGGATAAAATATAGACATTATAGGTATAATAGATATAGGTATAAAATATAGACATAATACATGTAATAGATACAGGTATAAATATAGATATAATAGATATACGTAGGAAATATAAACGTAAAAGATAGAAAAAATAAAGGTATAATAGATAGACCTCATATATACAATACACATACAAATAAAATATAGACACAGTAGATATAATAGATATAGATATAAATATAGACATAATAGGTATAGGTATAAAATATGGATATAATAGATATCATAGATAGAGGTATAAAATACAGACATAATAGATATAATAGATATAGGTATGAAATACAGACATAATAGATATTACAAATATAGACATAAAATATAGACATAGTAGAAGTAATAGACATAGGTATAAAATATAGACATAATAGATACAATAGATATCGGTATAAAATATAGACATAAAAGATATTACAGATGTGGTGTAAAATATAGACACAATAGATATAGGTATAAAATATAGACATAATAGAGATAGGTATAAAATATAGACATAATAGATATAATAAATATAGGTATAAAATATAGGCTTAATATAGATAGGTATAAAATATAGACATAATAGATATGATACATATAGGTATAAAATATAGACATAATGGATATAATAGACATAGGTATAAAGTATAAATATAATAGATATAGGTATGAAATATACATATAATAGATAAAATAGATACAGGAATAAAATATAGATATAATAGGTATAATTATAAAAAATAAATATAACAGATATAATAGATATAGTTTTAAAATAGAGATACAAGAGATATAGGTATAAAATATAATTAAAATAGATATAGATGTAAAATATAGATATAATAGATATAAGAGATATAGGTATAAAATATAGACATAAGAGATATAATACATATAGGTATAAATATAGACATAAAAGATATAATAGAGGTATAAAATATAGGCATAATAGATATACTAGATATAGGTACAGAATACAGACATAATAGATATAATAGATATATGTATAAAATATAATCATAATAGATATAATAAATATAGTTATAAAATATAGACATAATACACATAATAGATAGAGGTATAAAATATAGACATAATAGATATAATAGATAGAGGTTTAAAATATTGATATAATAGATATAAGAGATAGAGGTATAAAATATAGACATGATAGATATAATAGATATACGTGTAAAATATAGACATAATAGATATAATAGATACAGGTATAAAACATAGACATAATAGATATGGTAGATATAGGTATAAAATATAGACATAATAGATACGTTAGATATAAGTATCAAATATAGACATAATCGATATAGGCATCAAATATAGACATAATAGATATAATAGATATAAGTATAAAATATAGATATAATAGTTAAAATACATAGAGGTATAAATATAGATATAATAGAAATAGGTATAAAATATAGACATAATGGATATAATAGATATAGGTATAAAATATGGACATCATAGATATAATAGATAGAGATATAAAATATAGACAAAATAGATATAATAGATAGAGGTATAAAATATAGACATCACAGATATAATAGATAGAGGTACAAAATATAGACATAATAGATATAATTGATAGAGGTATAAATTATAGACATAATAGATATAAAAGATAGAGTTATAAAATGTAGACATAATAGGTATAATAGATATGGGTATAAAATGTAGAGCTAATAGACATAATAGATATAGTTTTAAAATATAGACATAATAGATATAACAGATATAAGTATAAAATATAGACACCATAGATATAATAGATATAGGTATACAATGTAGACATAAAAGATATAATAGATATAGGTATAAAATATAGACATAATAGATATAATAGATATAGGTATAAAATATAGATAGAATAGATATAATAGATATAGGATTAAAATATAGACAAAATAGATATAATAGACATAGGTATAAAATACTGAAAGAATATATATAATAGATATAGGTATTAATTCTGCACATTATAGATATAATAGATAGAGGTATAAAATAAAAACAAAATAGATATAATAGATAGAGGTATAAAATATATACATAATAGATATAATAGAGGTAAAAAATATAGACATAATAGATACAATAGATAGAGGTATAAAATATAGACGTAATAGATATAATACATATAATAGATAGAGGTATAAAACATAGGCATAATAAATATGAGATATAATAGATAGAGGTATAAAATATAAACACAATAGATATAGTAGATATTGAAATAAAATATAGACATTATCGATATAATAGAGGTTAAAAATATAGATATCATAGATATAATAGATAGAGGTATGAATTATAGACGTTATAATTATAATAGAGGTATAAAATATAGACATAATAGATATAAAAGAGGTATAAAATATAGACATAATAGATATAATAGAGGGATAAAATATAGACATAATAGTTATAATAGATGGAGATATAAAGTATAGACATAGTAGATATAATCCACATAGGTATTAAATATAGACATAATAATTATAGTAGGTATGGTAATTAAATAGAGACATAATATATATAATATATAGATATAAAATATAGACATAACAGATATAATGGATATACGTATAGAATATAGACATAATAGATATAATAGATATAGATATAATATATAGACATAACAGATATAATAGATATACGTATGAAATATAGACATAAAAGATGTAACAGATATAGATATAAAATACAGACAAAATAGATATAGGTACACAATATAGACATAATAAATATAATAGATTTAGGTATAAAATATACACATAATAGACATAATAGATATAGGAATAAAATATAGACATAATAGACGTAATAGATATAGGTATAAAATAGGGACATCATAGATATAATAGATATACGTATAAAAAATACACATAATAGATATAGATAGATATAGGTATAAAATATATACATAATAGGTATAATAAATATAGGTATTAAATATACATATAATAAATATAGGTATAAAATATAGACATAATAGATATAATAGATACGTATAAAATATAGATGTGATAGATATAGGTATAAAATATAGATATAATAGATATAGCTATAAAATCTAGACAAAATAGATGTAATAGATATAGGTATAAAATATAGACATAATAGATATAATAGATATAGTTATAAAATATAGACATAGGAGATATAATAGATATAGGTATGAAATATAGACATAATAGATATAATAGATATAGGTATAAAAGACAGACATAATAGATATAATATATATCGGTATAAAAGGTAGACATAATAGATATAAGAGATATAGGTCAAAAATATAGACATAATATATGTAATAGATATACGTATAAAATATAGACATAATACGTATAATAAATGTAGGTATAACATACAGACATATTAGGTATAATAGATATAGGTATAAAATATATACATAATAGATACAATAAATACAGGTATGAAACATAGACATAATACATATAATAGACATAGGCATAAAAAATAGATACAATAGATATAGGTATGAAATATAGATATAATAAATATAATAGATACATGTATAAAATATAGATATAATAGATATAATGGATATAGGTATAAAATGTAGATATAATAGATATAGATAAAAATATAGATATAAGAGATATAATTGATATAGGTGTAAAATATAGATTTAATAGATATCGGTATAAAATATAGACAAATAGTTATAATAGATGGAGAGATAAAATATAGACATAGTAAATATAATACATTTAGGTAGTAAATATAGACATAATAAATATAACAGATAAATTAATAAAATAGAGACATAATAGATATAATAGATATAGGTATAAAATATAGACATAAAAGATATAATCGATATACGTATAAAACATACATATAATAGATATAATAGATATAGATATAAAACATAGACACAATAGATATAGGTACACAATATAGACATAATAGATATAACAGATTTAGGTATAAAATATACACATAATGATATAATAGATATAGGTATAAAATATAGACATAATAGACATAATAGATATAGGTATACAGTATAGACATAATAGATGTAATAGATATAGGTATAAAATATAGACATAGTACATATAATAGATATAGGTATAAAATATAGACATAGAAGATATAATAGATATAGATATAAAATGTAGACATAATAGATATAATAGATGTAGGTATAAAATATAGACATAATAGATATAATAGATACACGTGTAAAACATAGACATAATAGATATGATAGATATAGGTATAAAATATAGACATAATAGATATAATAGATATACATATAAAACATAGACATAGTAGGTATAATAGATATAGGTATAAAATATGGACATAATACATATAAGAGAGGTATAAAATTGAGACATAATAGATATAATTGACATAGGTATAAAATATAGATATAATAGATATAATAGATACAGGTATAAATTATAGACATAATAGGTATAGGTATAAAATATAGACATAATAGATAAAATAGATAAAGGAATAAAATATAGACATAATAGATATAATAGACAGAGGTAGAAAATATAGACATAATTGATATAGGTATAAAATATAGACATAATGCATATAATAGATATAGGTATAAAATATAGACATAATAGGTATGGGTATAAAATATAGACATAATAGATATAATAGATAGAGGTATAAAATATAGACATAATAGATATAGGTATAAAATATAGACAAAATAGGTATAATAGATAAAGGTATAAAATATAGACATGATAGATATAATAGATATAGGGATAAAATATAGACATAATGGATATAATAGATATAGGTATAAAATATAGACATAATAGATGTAATAGACTTAGGTATTAAATATAGACATAATAGATATAATAGATTTACGTATAAAATATGGACATAATATATATAATAGATATAGGTATACAAGGTAGTCATAATAGATATAATAGACATAGGTATAAAATATAGACATAACAGCTATAATAGATATACGTATAAAATATAAACATGATAGTTGTAATAGATATAGGCATAAAATACAGACATAATAGATATAAAAGATATACGTATAAAATATAGACATAATAGATATAATAGATATAGGTATAAAATACAGACATAATAGATATAATAGATACACGTATAAAATATAGACATAATCGATATCATAGATATAGGTATAAAATATAGACATAACATATAAAATAGATACAAGGAAAAAATATAGACATAATAGATATAATAGATATAGGTATAAAATATAGACATAATAGATACAATAGATATACATATAAAAGTTAGACATAGTAGGTATTATAGATATAGGTATAAAATATAGACATAATAGGTAGAGGTATAAAATATAGACATAATAGATAAAATAAAGGTATAAAATATAGACATAATAGATATAATAGATATAGGTAGAAAATATAGATATAAGTGATATAGGTATAAAATGTAGACATAATGCATATAGTAGATATAGGTATAAGATATAGACATAATAGGTATGGTTATAAAATATTGACATAATAGATATAATAGATATAGGTATAAAATATAGATATAATTGATATAATAGATATAGGTATAAAATATTGACATAACAGTTATAATAGATATAGGTATATAATATAGACATAATAGATATAATAGATATTCGTATAAAATATAGACATAATAGATACAATAGATATAGCTATAAAATATAGACAGATATAGGTATAAAACTTAGACATAATGGATAGAAGAGATATAGGTATACAATATGGACATAATAGACGTAGGAACGACATATAATCATAATAGATATGGGTATGAAATATAGACATAATATATATAATTGATATAAGTAAAAAATATAGACATGATAGATATAATAGATGTTGGTATAAAATATGTACATAATAGATATAATAGATATAGGTATAACATATAGACATAATAGATATAATAGATATAGGTATAAAATAAAGACATAATAGATACAATAAATACAGGTATAAAATACAGCCATAACAGATATAATAGAGATAGGTATAAAATAGAGATATAATAAATATAGTTATAAAATATAGATATAAAAGATATAGGAATAAAATATAGATATAATAGATATAATAGATATAGGTATAAAATATAGATATAACAGATATAGATATAAAATACAGGTATAATAGATATATACATAAAATATAAATATAACATAGGTATAAAATACAGATATAAGAGATGTAATAGATATAGGTGTTAAATATAGACATAATAGATATAGGTATAAAATTTAGTCATAATACATATAATAGATATAGGTGTAAAATATAGACATAATAGATATAATAGATATAATAGATATAGGTATAAAAAATAGACATAATAGATATAATAGATATAGGTATAAAATGTACACATAATAGATATAATAGATATAAGTATAAAATATAGACTTAATAGAAATAATAGATGTAGGTATACAATATAGACGTAATAGCTATAGGTATAAAATATAGACATAATAGATATAGTGGATACAGGTATGAAATATAGACATAATAGATATAATAGATATAGGTATAAAATATAGACATAATGGATATAATAGAGAGAGGCATAAAATATAGACATAATAGATATACGTATAATATATAGACATAAGAGATATAACATATACAGTTCTAAAATATAGACATAATAGTTATAATACATATAGGTATAAAATATAGACATAATAGTTATAGGTATAAAATATAGACATAATATTTATAATAGATATTGGTATTAAATATAGACATAATAGATATAGGTATAAAATATAGACACAATAGATAAAATAGATACAGGTATAAAATATAGACATAATAGATATAATAGATATACTTAGAAAATATAGACGTAGTAGATATAATAGATAGAGGTATACAATATAGACATAATAGATATAATCGATATAGGTATAAAATATAGACATAATAGACATAGGTATAAAATATACACATAATAGATATTATAGATATAGGTATATAATATAGATATAATAGGTATAGTTATAAAATATGGACATAATAGATATAACAGATATAGGTATAAAATATAGACATAATAGATATAATAGATATAGGTATCAAATATAGACATAATAGATATCTTAGATAGAGGTATAAAATATAGACATAATAGATACAGGTATAAAATATAGACATATGAGATATAATGGATATAGTTATAATATATAGGCATAAGGCCGGGCGCGGTGGCTCAAGCCTGTAATCCCAGCACTTTGGGAGGCTTAGACAGGCGGATCACGAGGTCAGGAGATCGAGACCCTCCTGGCTAACACGGTGAAACCTCGTCTTTACTAAAAAATACAAAAAAATAGTCGGGCGAGGTGGCAGGCGCCTGTAGTCCCAGCTACTCGGGAGGCTGAGGCAGGAGAATGGCTTAAACACCGGAGGCGGAGATTGCAGTGAACTGAGATAAGGCCACTGCACTCAAGCCTGGGTGACAGAGCGAGACTATCTCTCAAAAAATAAAAAATAAAAAGACGAAATAAAATATAGGCATAAGAGTTATAATCGGTATAGGTATAAAATATAGCAATAATAGATATAGGCATGAAGTATAGACATAATAGATATAGGAATAAAATATAGACATAATATGTATAGGTATAATATATAGACATAGTAGATATAATAGACATAGGTATAAAATATAGACATAATAGATATAATAGACATAGGTATAAAATATAGACATAATAGACATAAGAGATACAGGTATAAAATATAGACATAATAGATATAGGTACAAAATATAGACATAAGAGATATAATAGATATAGGTATAAAATGTAGAAATAATGGATATCATAGATATAGGTATAAAATATAGACATAATCGATATAAAAGATATAGTTATAAAATATAGACATAATAGATATCATAGATAAATGTAGAAAATATAGACATAATAGATAGACATATAAAATATAGACATAATAGATATAACAGATATAGGTAGAGAATATAGACATAATAGACATAATAGGTATAGGTATAAAATATAGACATAATAGATATAATAGATATAGGTTTAAAATATAGACAATACATATAGAGATAAAAATATAGAAAATAGATATAACAGATATAGGTATCAAATATAAACATAATAGATATAGGTATAAAATATAGACATAATAGATACCATAGATATAGGTATAAAATATAGACATAATAGATATAGGTATCAAATATAGATATAATAGATACAATACATATAGGTATAAAATATGGATATAATATATATAATAGATATAGGTATAAAATATGGATATCATAGATACAGATATTGGTATAAAATATAGATATAACAAATATAATGGATATAGGTATTAAATATAGATATACTACATATAGGTATAAAATATACTTATAATAGATATAATAGATATAGTTATAAAATATAAATATAATAGATATGATACACATAGGTATAAAAAATAGATATAATAGATATGGTTATAAAATATAGATATATATAATAGATATAGGTATAAAATAAAGACATAATAGATAAAGGTATAAAATGCAGACATCATAGACATAGGTATAATATATAGACATAATAGATATACTTAAAAAATATAGACATAACATTTATAATAGATATCGGTATAAATATAGACATAATAGATATAATAAATATAGGTATAAACTATAGCCATAAGAGATATAATAGATATAGATATAAAATATATACAAAATAGATATAGGTATAAAATATAGACATAATAGATGTAATAGACATAGGTATAAAATATAGACATCATAGATATGATATATATAGGTATGAAATATAGACATACAAGAAATGACAGATAAACGTATAAAATATAGACATAATACATAAAATAGATGTAGGTATAAAATATAGACAACAGATTTAATAGATATACGTATAAAACATAGACATAATAGATATAGTAGATACAGGTATAAAATATAGATATAATAGATATAGGTATAAAATATAGATATAATACATATATTAGATGTACGTATAATAAATAGATATAAAAGATACAGTTATAAATATAGATAATAGATAAAATAGATATAGGTATAAAATATAGATATAAAAGATGTAATTATAAAATATAAATAAAATAGATATAATAGATATAGGTATAAAATATAGATATAATAGATATAGGTATAAAATATAGTTATAATAGATGTAGGTATAAAATATAGATATAATAGATACAGATATAAAATATAGATGTAGATATAATAGATATAGGTATCAAATATAGATATAGTAGATATAATAGATATTGGAATAAAATATAGACATAATAGATATAATAGATAAAGATAAAAAATATAGACATAATAGATATAAAAGATATGGGTATAATATATAGACGTAATAGATATAGGTATTAAATATAGACATAATAGATATAATAGATAGAGGTATGAAATATACACATAATGGGTATAATAGAGGTATAAAATATAGACAAAATAGATATAATAGATATAGGTATAAAATATAGACATGTATAATAGATGTAGGTATAAATATAGACAATATACATATATATTTACATATCTATATAATAGACAGGTATAATTTATAGAGGTATAAAATATAGACTCAATTGATGTAATAGATAGAGGTATAAAATATACACTTAAAAGATATAATAGAAAGAGGTATAAAATATAGACATAATAGATATAATAGATATGCGTATAAAATATAGACATAATAGATATAAAAATACAGGTATAAAATATGGACAAAATAGATATAATAGATATACGTATAAAATATACACATAATAGAAATAAATACATATAGGTATAAATATATACATAACAGACAGATATAGGTATAAAATATAGACATAATAGATATAATAGATATAGGCATAAAATATAGACATAATAGATATAGCTATGAAATATAAACATAATAGATATAATAGATATAGGTATGAAATATAAACATAATAGATATAGGTATAAATATTGACATAATAGATATAGGTGTAAAATATAGACATATTAGATATAATAATAATAGGTATAAAATATGAACATAAGAGATATAATATAGGTATAAAATATGGACATAACGGATATAATAAATATAGTTATATGATATAGACATAAAAGATATAATAGATATACCTATAAAATATAGACATATTACATTTAATAGATATAGGTATAAAACATTGATATAATAGATATAATAGATATAGGTATAACATACAGACATAGTAGATATAATAGACATTGGTATAAAATATAGACATAATATATATAATAGATATAGATATAAAATATAGACATAATAGATATAGTAGATATAGGTATAAAATATGGACATAATAGATATAATAGATATAGGTATAAAATATAGACAGAGTAGATATAATAGATATAGGTATAAAATATAGACATAATAGATATAATAGATATAGGTACAAATATAGACAGAGTCGATATAATAGATATAAGTATAAATATAGACATAATAGATATAATAGATATAGGTATAAAATATAGACACAACTGGTATAAAATGTAGGTATGAAATATAGATACAATAGATATAATAAATATATGTATAAGATATATACATAGTAGATACAATAGATGCAGGTATAAAATAAAGACATAATAGATATAATAGATAGAGTTATAAAATATAGACATAATAGATATAATAGATATATGTATAAAATACTAGACATAGTAGATATAATAGATACAGGTTATAAATATGGACATATAGATAAAATGGATATAGGTATAAAATACAGACAGAGAACTAATATATAGATATAGGTTATAACAATTTCACACATAATTGATATAATAGCTGTACTGTATAAGATATACCACTAATCGATCTAATAGATATAGGTCTAAAAATTATAGAATAATTGACTATATAATAGATATCAAGTATGAAATATAGACCAATACTGGTTAATAACAATATCGGTAGGAATATAGACATCATAGATCTAACTCGATATACGTATAAGATAGCACCTAATGGTACAATAGACACAGTTATGAAATATAGTGACATAACTAGATAATTACGATATAGATAATAAAATCTTTACCTAATAAATATAGGTATAAATACAGACATTTTTTTAAATATAATCGTTTTAGGTATAAATATGGACTAGAAGCGATATAATAGATATAGGTCTTAAAATATAGACATAATAAATATAACAGATATAGGTATAAAATATAGACATAGTAGATATAATAGATATAGGTATAAAATATAGACATAATAGATATCGGTATAAAATATAGACATAACGGTTATAATAGATATAGTTATGAAATACAGACATAATAGATATAATAGGTATAGGTTTAAAATAAAAACATAATGGATATAAGAGATGCAGGTATAAAATTTAGACATAATAGATACAATAGATATAGGTATAAAATATAGACATAATAGATAATCGATATAGGTATAAAATATAGACATAGTAGATATAGGTATAAATATATACATAATAGATATAATAGAAATAGTTATAAAATATAGACATAATAGATATAATGGATACAGGTATCAAATATAGACATAATAATTATAATAGATATAGGTATAAAAATAGACATAAAAGATATAGGTATAAAATATAGATATAATGGTTATAATAGATATAGGTATGAAATATAGACATAAGAGATAATAGGTATAGGTATAAAATATAGACATAATAGATATAATAGATATATGTATAAGATAGAGAGATAATAGATATAACAGATATAGATACAAAATATAGACATAATAGATATAATAGATATATGTAAAAGAGATAGACATAATCGATATAATAGATATAGGTATTAAATATAGACATAATGAATATAATAGATATAGGTATAAATATAGACATAATAGATAGATATAGGAATAAAATATAGACGAAATTCAAATAGGTGTAAAATATAGACAAAAAGATATAAAAAATATAGGTATAAAATATAGACCTAATAGATATAATAGCTATAGATATAAAATATAGACATAATAGATATAATAGATGTAGGTATAAAATATAGACATTAGATATAATAGATATAGAATAAAATACAGACATAATTGAAATACTTATAAAATATAAACATAATAGATAAAATAAACATAGGTATACAATATAGACATAATAGATATAACAGATATATGTATAATATATAGACATAATAGATATAATAGATATAGACTTGAAATATAGACATAATAGATATAATAGGTATAGGTATGAAATATAGACATAATAGATATAGGTATAAAACATACACATATTAGATAATAGAAATAGGTATAAAATGTAGACTAATAGATATAGGTATAAAATATAGACATAGTAGATATAATAGATATAGGTATAAAATATAGACAGAGAAGATATAATAGATATAGCTATAAAATATAGGCATAATGGATATAATAGATATAGGTATAAAATATAGACATAATAGATATAAAACATATAGGTATAAAATATAGACATAATAGATATAGGTATTAAATATAGACATAAGAGATATAATAGATATAGGTATAAAATACATACATAATGGATATAATTGATATAGGTATAAAATGTAGACATAATAGATATAGGTATAATATATAGACATAGATATAATAGATATAGGTATAATACTTATATGTATAAGATATAGACATAATAGATATCGGTATAAAATATAGACATAATAGATATAGGTATAATATATAGACATAGATATAATAGATATAGGTATAAAATATAAACATAATAGATATAATAGAGATGGGTATAAAATATAGACGAAATAGATATCGTTATAAAATGTAGACATAATAGATTTAATAAATATAGGAATAAAATATAGACATAATATTTATAATAGAGTTTTATATATATAAAATATATGTAAAATATAGTTAAATAGATATATTCACAGATTATAGATATAATTGATATAATAGATATAGGTATAAAATATAGACATAACAGATACAATAGATAGAGGTATAAAATATACACTTAAAAGATATAATAGATAGAGGTATATAATATAGACAACATAGATAAAATAATACAGGTATAAAATATAGACATAATAGATATAATAGATATAGACATAAAATAATAAAATATAGACATAATAGATATAGGATAAAATATAGACATAATAGATAGATATAGGTATTAAATCTAGACATAATAGCTATAGGTATAAAATATAGACATAATAGTATTAGGTATAATATAGACATAATAGATTTAGGTATAAAAATATAGACAAAATAGATATAATATATATAGGTATAAATATAGACTTACATAGAGGTATAAAATATAGACATAATAGTTATAGGTTAAATATAGACACATAGTATAGGTATAAAATATAGACCAAATAGAGATAATAAATTAGGTATAAAATATTGACTTAATACATATAGGTATAAAATGTAGACCGTAATGATATATATATATAGTTATAAGATACACATAATAGACATAATAGATATAAGTATAAAATTGACATATAGATATAATTGATGAGTTATAAAAATAGACATAATAGATATACAGTAGAGGGACAAAATATAGATATAATAGTACACGCTATAAAATATACATAATAGATATAATGATATATTTATAAAATATAGACATAAAAGATATAAAGATATAGGTATAAAATATAGACGTAATAGATATAGGTATAAATACAGACACAATAGATATATACATGTAGGTATGAAATATAGACATAATAGTATAAGAGATATAGGTATAAAATATAGACATAAGAGATATAATAGTATATCTATAAAACATGACATAAAAATATGTATATTGGGTATAAAATGTGACATAATAGTGATAGGTAGAAAAATATAGATATAATAGATACAGGTATAAAATATAGACATATGCATATCATAGATATAGGTATAAAGTATGACATATGATATATAGATATAGGTATAAAATTAGAATAAAAATAATAGGTTAAATATAGACATAATAGATATAATAGAAATAGGTATCAATATAGACATATAATTATTATAGATGTAGATATCAATATTGACAATTATTATAGGTACAATGTACAGACATGATGGTTATAATAATATAGTATGAATTAGACATAATGTATAATAGGTATAGGTTTAATATAAGACTATAGACCTAATAGATAAGCTATAAAATATAGACAGAGTGATATAATAGACAGAGGTATAAATTATAGACATAATGATATATAGATATAGGATAAAATATAGACATAATAGATAGAGGTATAAATATAGAAATAATAGATTTTATAGATATAGGTTTAAAACATTGATTGATAGTAAGAATAGATTAGGTATAAATAGGACATAATAGACATAATGATATAGGTATAAAATTAGACAGAGTAGATATAAAAGATATAGGTATAAATTATAGACTAATAGATATATAGATATAGGTATAAAATATGACAAGATAGATATAATAGATATGGGTATAAAATATAGTCATAAAAGATTAATAGATATAGGTAAAAAATAATAGCATAATATAGTATTAAAAATATAGACATCATAGATATTATAGATTAGGTTAATATAGACTATAAATATGTAAAAAATTAGACATATCATATAGGTTAAAAGACATAAACAGATATAGGTATAAAATATAGACATTATAGATATAATAAAAAAGTATAAAGTATAGACATAATAGATATAATACTAGAGGTATAAAATACAGACATAATAGATATAATAGATATAGGAATAAAATACGACAAATTGAAATGTATAAAATATAGACAAAATAGATATAAACAATATAGGTATCAAATATAGACGTAATAGATATAATAGATATATGTATATAAATATAGACATAAGAGATACAATGGATATAGTTATAAAATGGACATAATAGATATAATAGATATAGATATAAATATGGACATAATAGTATAGGCATAAAATACAGATATATGATATAAAGATAGAGTAAAATATAGACATAGATATAAGAAATAAAGATATAACATATGGACATAATAGATATAGGTATAAAGTATGACACAATAGATATAATAGATTAGGAATAAAAATATGACATAAGAGTATACTGATATAGGTTATAAAATTAACATAATACATATATCGATACAGGCATAAAAAAATTGACATACAGATATAGGTATGATGTATGGACATATAGATATAATGATATAGGTATAACATGTAGACATAATACATTATATAGATATAGGTATAAAATATAGACATAATACATATACTAGATATAGGTATAAAATATAGATACAACAGACATAAAGATTCCGTATATAATATAGATAAATAGATATCGGTATAAAACATATTTATAATAGATATATAGATACATTATAAATAAAGACATAATAGATAAAATTATAAATAAAATTAATAGTTATCATAGATATAGGTATGAAATATAGATATATAATATGTATAAAATATAGTTATAATAGATATAGGTATAAAAATACAGATATAATAGATTTAATAGATATAGTTTTAAATATGACATAAGAGATTAATAGATATAGGTATATATATACACGTAATAGATATAGTGATATAAGTATAAAATATAGAAAATAGATATAATAGATATAGGTATAAAATATAGTAATAAAACTATAATACTATAGGTATGAAATATAGATATAATAGATATAACAGATATAAGTATAAAAATAGACATAATAAATATAGGTATAAAATATAGGCATTAATACACATAATAGATATAGGTATAAAATATAGATATATATAGGTATAATATAGTTATAATAGATAAAGGTATAAATATAGACATTAGGGATATAATAGTATAGGTATAAACATGACACATAGTTATGATATATATGGGTATAAAATATAGACATAATACATATGATAAATACAGGTATAAAATATAGACATAATAGATATGGTATATAATATATACATAATAGATATTATAGATTATGGTATAAACTTTAGCCATAATAAATATAACAGATATAGATAAAATATAGGTATTATCGATATAGGTATAAAATGTAGACATAATACATATACAAGATTTAGGAATAATATACAGTTATAATAGATATAGGTATAAAATATAATAGATATTGGCATAAATTACAGACATAATAAACATAATATATGTAGGTATAAAATGTAGACAGAATAAATATAATAGATATAGGTATGAAGGGTACACATAATAGATATAATAGATTCTGGTATATAATATAGACATAATGGATATAATAGATATAGGTATAAAATACAGATATAATAGATACAATAGATACAGGTATAAAATATAGACATAATAGATATATTAGATATAGGTATAAAATATAGACATTATAGATATAGGTATAAAATATAGACATAATAGATATAATTGATAGAGTTATAAAGTATACACATAATAGATATAATAGATAGAGGGATAAAATATAGACATAATAGATATAATAGATATAGGTATAAAATACAGACATAAGAGATATAATAGATATAGGTATAAAATATAAACATAATAGATATAATAGATATAGGTATAAAATATAGACTTAATAGATATAGGTATAAAATATAGACATAATAGATATAATAGATATAGGTATAAAATATAGACATCATAGATACAATATATATAGGTATAAAATATAGACATAATAGATATAATAGATATAGGTATAAACTATAGACATAATAGATATAGGTATAATATATAGACAATAGATATAATATATACAGGTATAAAATATAGACATAACACGTATAAGAGATATAGACAAAATAGATATAATTGATATAGGTATAAAATATTGACATAAGAGATATAATAGATATAGTTAAAAAATGTAGACATAATAGATATAATAGATATAGTTATAAAATATAAACATAATAGATATATGCATAAAATATAGATATAACAGTTATAATAGATAGAAGTATAAAATATAGAGATTATAGCTATTAGAGATATAGGTATAAAGTATAGACATAAATTATATAATAGATATAGGTATAAAATATAGACATAATAGACATAGGTATAAAATATAGACATAATAGATGTAATAGATACAGTTAAAAAATATAGACATAAAAGATATAATACATATAGTTATAAAATACAGACATAATAGATATAGGTATAAAATATAGATATAACACAAAAAATAGTGATATAAAATAAAGGCATAATACATATAATAGATATAGGTATTAAATAAAGACATAATAGATATAGGTATATAATATATACATAATAGATATAATAGATGTAGGTATAAAATGTAGACATAATAGATATAATAGATATAGGTATAAAATATAGAAATAATAGATATAATTGATATAGGTATAAAATATAGACATAATAGATATAATACATAAAGGTATAAAATGTAGACAGAATAGATATAATAGATATAGGTATGAAGTATAAACATAATAGATATAATTGATACTGGTATAAAATATAGACATAATGGATATAATATATATAGGTATAAAATATAGATATAATAGATATAGTTATGAAAAATAGATATAATAAATATATTAGATATAGGTATAAAATATACATATAATAGATATAGGTATAAAATATAGATATAATACTTATAATTGATAGAGGTATAAAATATAGATATAATAGATATAGTTATTAAATATAAATATAACAGATAAAATAGATATAGGTATGAAATATAAATATAATAGATACAGGTATCAAATATAGACATAATAGGTATAATAGACATAGGTATCAAATATAGACATAATAGATATCATACATATACCTATAAAATATACATATAGTTGATATAATAGATATAGGTATAAAATATAGACATAATAGATATAGGTATAAAATATAGACGTAATAGATATAATAGATATAGGTGTGAAATATAGATATAATAGATGTAGGTATAAAATATAGATATAATAGATATAGGTATAAAATATAGACATAATAGGTATAGGGATAAAATATAGAAATAATAGGTATAATAGATGTAGGGATAAAATATAGACATAATAGATATAATTCATATAGGTATAAAATATTGAAATAATAGATATAATCGTTATAGGTATAAAATATAGACATAATAGATATAATCGATATAGGTATAAAATAGAGACATAATGGATACAATAGATATAGGAATAAAATATACATATAATAGATATAGGTACGAAATATAGTTATAATAGATATATTAGATATAGGTATAAAATATACATAAAATAGATATAGGTATAAAATATAGACATAATAGGTATAATAGATATAGGTATAAAATATAGACATAATAGATATAGGTATAAAATATAGACATTATAGATATAATAGATATAGGTGTGAAATATAGATATAATAGACATAGGTATAAAATATAGATACAATAGATATAATATACATAGTTATAAAATATAGATATAATAGATAAAATAGATATAGGAAAAAAATATAGATATAATAGATATAGTTAGAAAATATAGACATAATCGATACAGGTATAAAATACAGACATAAAAGATATGATAGATATAGGTATAAAATATAGACATAACAGATATAAAAGATAGAGGTATAAAATATAGATAAAATAGATATAGGTATAAAATATAGATATAGTAGATATAATAGACATACGTTTAAAATAGAGATACATTAGATATCGGTATAAAATATAGATATCATAGATATAATAGATACAGATATAAAATATAGATATAATAGATAGAATTAGAAAATATAAATATAATGGATATAATAGATATAGGTATAAAATATAGATATAATATATAGGTATAAAATATAGTATAAAAAATAGACATAATACATATAGGTATAAAATACAGACGTAATAGGTATAATAGATAGGGATATAAAATATAGATATATATAGTTATAAAATATAGTTATGATACATATAGGTATAAAATATATACATTAGAGATATAACAGATATAGGTATAAAACACCGACACAATGGATATGATATATATGGGTATAAAATATAGACATAATACATATGATCAATATAGGTATAAAATATAGACATAATAGATATAACAGATATAGGTATAAAATATAGACATAATAGATATAATAGATATAGGTATAAAATACAGACATAATAGATATAGGTATAAATATAGACAAAAGAGATATAGGTATAAAATATAGACATAATGGGTATAGATATAAAATATAGTCATAATAGATATGATAGATATAGGTATAAAATATAGACATAATAGATATAATAGACAGAGGTTTGAAATATAGACATAATAGATATAAGAGATACAGGTACAAAATATAGATATAATAGATATAGGTATAAAATATAGATATAATAGACATAATAGATATATGTATAAAAAATAGATATAATAGATACAGGTATAAAATATAGTCAATAGATATAATAGATTTTGGTATGAAATATAGATATAATAGATATAATTATAACACATAAATATAATAGATATAATACAAATAGGAAAACAATATAGATATAATGGATATAGTTATAAAATATGGTTATAATTGATATAAGTATAAAATATAGATATAATAGATATAATGGATATAGGTATAAAATATAGATATACTATATATAGGTATAAAATATAGATATAGTGGATATAATAGATATAGGCATAAAATATAGACATAAAAGATATAATAGATATAGGCATAAAATATAGACATAATAGATATAATAAATAAAGTTAAAAAAATGGACATAATAGATATAGGTATAAAGTATAGACACAATAGATATAATAGATATAGGTATAAAATATAGATATAATACGTATCATAGATATAGGTATAAAATATAGACATAATAGATATAATAGATATAGGTTTAAAATATAGACATAATAGATATGGGTATAAAAGATGAACATAATAGATATAATAGATATACGCATAAAATATACACATAATACTGATAATCGATACAGGTATAAAATGTAGACATAATAGATATAGGTATAAGGTATAGACATAATAGATATAGGTATTAAATATAGATATAATAGATATAGGTATAAAATATAGACATAATAGATATAATAGACAAAGGTATAAAATATACACATAATAGATATAGGTATAAAACATAGATATAAAAGATATAGGTATAAAATATAGACATAATAGATATAATAGACATAGGTATAAAATATAGACATAATAGATACAATATATATAGACAGATGTAATAAATATAGGTATAAAATATAGACATAATAGATATAATAGATATAGATATGAAATATGGACATAATAGATATACATATAAAATATAGACATAATAGATATAATAGATACAGGTATAAAATAGAGACATAATAGATATAATAGATATAGGTATAAAATATAGACATAAGAGATATAGGTATCATGTATAGATATAATAAATGCAATAAATATAGGTATGAAATATAGATATAATAGATAAAATAGATATAGGTATAACATATAGACATAATTGATATAATAGATATAGGAATAAAATATAGACGTAATAGATAAAATAGACATAGGTATAAAATATAGACATAATAGATATAATAGATATAAGTATAAAATACAGACATAATAGATATAATAATTATAGGTATAAAATATCGACAGAACATATATAGGTATAAAATATAGACATAGTAGGCATAGATATAGGTATAAAATAAAGATATAATAGATATAGGTATAAACAATAGATATAATAAATATAATAGATATAGGTATAAAATATAGACATAATAGGTATAATAGATATAGGTATAAAATATAGACATTTTAGATATAATAGATATAGGTATAAAATATAGACAGAATAGATATAGGTATAAAATATAGACATAGATATAATGGATATAGGTATAAAATATAAACATAATAGATATAATAGAGATGGCTATAAAATAGAGACGTAATAGATATAATAGATATAGGTGTAAAATATAGACATAGTAGATACAATAGATATAGGTATAAAATATAGACATAATAGATATAATAGATATAGATATAAAATATAGACATAATGGATATAGGTATAAAATATAGACATATTAGATATAATAATTATCGGAATAAAATATAGACAAAAGAGATATAATAGATATAGGTATAAAATATACACAAAATAGATATAATAGTTATAGGTATAAAATATACGCATAGTAGATATAGATATAAAATATAGACATAATAGTATTAATAGATATAGGTATAAAATATAAACAAAATAGATATAACAGACACAGGTATAAAATATACACATAATAGATATAGGTATAAAATACAGACAAAATAGATATAGGTATAAAATATAGATATAGATATAATCGATATTGGTATAAAATGTAAACATAATAGATAAAATCGAGATGGGTATAAAATATAGACGTAATAGATATAGGTATTAAATATAGACATAAAAGATATAATAGATATCGGTATAAAATATAGACATACTAGATATAATAGATATAGGTATAAAATATAGACATAATGGATATAACAGATATAGGTAAAAAATATAGACATCATAGATATAATAGATATAGATATAAAATATAGACATAATAGATATAATAGATAAAGTTAAAAAATATACACATAATAGATATAATAAATATAGGTATAAAATATAGACATAAGAGATATAATAGATATAGGTATAAAATATAGACATAAGAGATATAATAGATATAGGTATAAATATACACGTAATAGATATAGGTATTAAATATAGACATAATAGATATAATAGAAATAGGTATTAAATATAGACATAATAGATATAGGTATCAAATATACATATAATAATAATAATAGATATAGGTATAAAATATAGACATAATAGATATAGGTAAAAAGTATAGACATAATGGTTATAATAGATATAGGTATGAAATATATACATAATACATATAATAGGTATAGGTTAAAAATAAAGACATAATAGATATAATAGATATAGGTATAAGATATAGACATAATAGATATAATAGATATAGGTATAAAATATAGACATAATAGATATAAGAGATATAAGTAAAAAATATGGACATAATAGATATAGGTATAAATACAGACCTAATAGATATAAAAGATATAGGTATTAAATATAGACATAATACATATAAGAGATATACGTAATAGATATAGACATAATAGATATAATAGATATAGATATAAAATATAGACATAATAGCTATTATAGGTATAGGTATGAAATATAGACATAATAGTTATAATAGATATATGTATAAGATATAGACAAAGTAGATGCAATAGATATAGGTATAAAATATAGACATAATAGATATAGTAGATATAGATATAAAATATAGACATAATAAATATAAGTATAAAATATAGACATATTAGATATAATAATTATAGGTATGAAAAATACACATGATATATATAATATATATAGGTATAAAATATAGACATAATACATATAATAGATATAGGTATAAAATATAGACATAATAGATACAGGTATAAAATATAGACATAATAGATATAATAGAAATAGCTATAAAATATAGACATAATACATATAATAGATATAGATATCAAATATAGACATAATAATTACAATACATATAGGTATAAAATATAGACATAATAGATATAGGTACAAAATATAGACATAATGCTTATAAAGATATAGGTATGAAATACAAACATAATAGATATAACTAGGTATAGGTTTAAAATGAAGACATAATAGATATAATGGATATAGGTATAAAATATAGACATAATAGATATGATATATATGGGTATAAAACATAGATATAATACTTATGATATATACAGGAATGAAATATAGACAAAATAGATATAATAGATACAGGTAAAACATATAGACATAATAGATATAGGTAAAAAATGTAGACATAATGGATATAATAGATGTAGGTATAAAATATAGACATAATAGATACAGGTATAAGATATAGACAGAATAGATACAACAGTTATAGTTATACAATATAGAGATAATAGTTATAATATATATAGGTATAAAATATAGTCATAATAGGTATAGATGTAAAATAAAGACATAATAGATATATGTATAAAATACAGACATCATAGATATAGGTATAATATATAGACATAATAGACATAATAGATATAGGTGTAAAATACTGACATAAAAGATATAATAGATATAGGTGTAAAATATAGACATAAAAGATATAATAGATATAGGCATAAAATATAGATATAATAGATACAGGTATAAAATATAGACATAAGATATATGATAGATATAGGTGTAAAATATAGACATAATAGATACAATAGATATAGGTAAAAAATATTTACAGTGTAGATATAATAGACATAGGTATAAAATATAGATATAATAGATATAATAGATACAGGTGTTAAATATAGATATAATAGATATAATTATAAAATATAAATGTTATAGATATAATAGATATAGGTATAAAATATAGACATAATAGATATAATAGTTACAGGTACAAAATATAGATATAATAGATATAGGTATAAAATAGGATATAACGGATATAATATATATATGTATAAAAAATAGGTATAATAGATACAGGTATAAAATAAAGACAATAGATATATTAGATAAAGGCATAAAATATAGATGTAATAGATATAATTATAAAATATAAATATAATAGATATAATATATAAAGTTATAAAATATAGATATAATAGATATCGGTATAAAATATAGTTATAATAGATATAGGTATAAAATATAGACATAATAGATATAATACATAAAGATATAAAATATAGACATAATAGATATAGGTATAAAGTATAGATACAATAGATATAATAGTTATAGGTATAAAATATAGACAGAATAGATATAATAGATATCGGTATAAAATATAGACATAATAGATATGGGTATCAAATATAAACATAATAGATATAATAGATATAGGTATCAAATATAGACATGATATAATAGATATAGGAATACAATACAGACATAATAGATATAATAGATGTAGGGATAAAACATAGACATAATAGATATAAGAGATATAGGTATAAAATATAGACATAATAGATATAATAGATATAGGTATAAAATATAGACATAATAGATATACGTATAAACTATAGACATAATAGATATAATAGATATAGGTATAAAATATAGACATAATAGATATAGGTATAAAATATAGACATAATAAATATAGTAGATATATGTATAAAATATAGACATAATAGATATAATAGATATAGGTATAAAATATAGACATAATAGATATAGGGATAAATTATAGACATCATAGATATAATAGAAATGGGTATAAAAAATAGACATAATAAATATAATAGATATAGGTATAAAACATAGACATAATAGATATAATAGATATAGGTATAAAATATAGACACAATGGATATAATATATAGAGGTATAAAATATAGATATGATAGATATAATAGACATACGTGTAAAATTAGATATAACAGATACAGGTATAAAATATAAACATAATAGATATAAGAGAGTTATAAAATATAGACATAATAGTTATAGACATACGTATAAAATATAGACATAATAGATATAATAGATATAGACAAAAATAATAGATATAGGTATAAAATATAGACATAATGCATATAATAGATGTAGTTATAAAATATAGATATAATAGATATAGGTATAAAATATAGACATAATAGATATAATAGATATAGGTATAAAATATAGACATAATAGATATGGGTATAAAATATAAACATAATAGATATAATAGATGCAGGTATAAAAAATAGACATAATAGATATAATAGATATAGGTATAAAACATAGACATAATAGATATAATCGATACAGTTATAAAATATAGACATAATAGAGATAATTGATATAGGTATAAAATATAAACATAATGCATAAAATAGATATAGGTATAAAATATAGACATAATAGGTATAGGTATAAAATATAGAAATAATAGATATAATAGATAAAGGTACAAAATGTAGACTTAATAGATATAATAGATCGAATCATAAAATGTAGATACAATAGATATAGGAGCAAAATATAGATATAATAGATATGATAGATACAAGTATAAAATATAGATATAATAGATATAATTGATATAGGTATAAAATGTAGATATAATAGATATAGATAAAAATATAGACATAATAGATATAAGAGATATAGGTATAAAATATAGACATAATAGACATAATAGATATAGGCATAAAATATAGACATAATAGATATTAGAGATATAGTTATAAAATATAGACATAATAGTTATAATAGATATAGGTATAAAATATAGACATAATAGATATAATGGATATAAGTATAATATATAGACTTAATTGATATAATTGATATAGGTATCAAATATAGACATAATAGATACAGGTATAAAATGTAGACCTAATAGATATAGATATGGGTATGAAATCTAGACTTAATAGATATAATAGATATACGTATAAAACATAGACATAATAGATATACATATGAATATAAAAAATAGACCTAATAGATATAAGAGATATATTTATAAAATATAGACATAATAGATATAATAGAGATAGGTATGAAATACAGACATAATCGATATAATCGATATAGGTATAAGATATAGACATAATAGATATAATAGATATAGGTATAAAATACAGATAAAATAGATATACAGTGTAAAATATAGATATAATAGATATAATAGATATAGGTATAAAATATGGATATAATAAATATAGGTATAAAATTTAGATATCATAGTTATAATAGATATAGGTCTAAAATATAGATATAATAGATATAGTTACAAAATATAAATATAACAGATACAGTAGATATAGGTGTAAAATATAGATAAAATAGTTATAGGTATAATATATAGACATAACAGGTATAATAGATATAGGTATGTAGTATAGACATAAGAAATAAAATAGATATAGGAATAAAATACAGATATAATACATATAGCTATAAAATATCGATATAATTGGTATAGGTATAAAATATAGACATAATAGATATAATAGATACAGGTATAAAATATAGATATAATAGATATAGGTAAAAAATATAGATAAAATAGATATAATAGATATACGTATAAAATACAGATATAATAGATTTACGTATAAAATATAGATATAATAGATATAATAGATAGAGGTATAAAATATACACATAATAGATGCAATAGATATAGGTATAAAATATAGACATAATAGATATAATAGATATAGGTATGAAATATAGACATAATAGATATAATAGATATAGGTATAAAATATAGACATAATAGATATGGGTATAAAATATAAACATAATATATATAATAGATGCAGGTATAAAAAATAGACATAATAGATATAATAGATATAGGTATAAAACATAGACATAATAGATATAATCGATACAGTTATAAAATATAGACATAATAGATATAATTGATATAGGTATAAAATATAGACATAATAGATATAGGTATAAAATATAGACATAAAGATATAATAAATATACGTTTGAAATATACACAGAATAGATATAATAGATACAGGTTTAAAATGAAGACATAATAGATACAGATATAAAATAAAGACATAATATATATAATGGATATAGATATAAAATATAGATATAATATATAGTTATAAAATATAGACATAATAGCTATAAAAGATATAGGTGTAAAATATAGACATAATATATAGTTGTAAAATATAGACATAATAGTTACAATAGATATAGGTATAAAATATAGACATAATAGATACAGGTATAATATTTAGACATAATAGATATAATAGATATAGGTATAAAATATAGACATAATAGATATAATAGATATAGGTATAAAATATACACATAATAGATATCAAAGATATAGGTTTAAAAAATAGACATAACAGATAAAGGTATAAAATAAAGATATAATAGATATACTAGATAGAGTTACAAAATATAGACGTAATAGATATTATAGATATAGGTATAAAATATAGACATAATAGATATATGTATAAAATATACACATAGTTGATATAATAGATATAGGTATAAAATATAGACATAATATAGATATAAAATATAGACATAATAGATATGATAGATATAGATATAAAATATAGACATAATAGATATAATAGATATAGGCATAAAATATAGACATTACAGATAAAATAGATACAGGTAGAAAATATAGATACAATAGATATAGGTAAAAAATATAGATACAATACATATAATAGATATATGTATAAAATAGATATAATAGATACAGGTATAAAATGTAGACAATAGATATAATAGATATAGGAATGAAATATAGATATAATAGATATAATTATAAAATATAAATATAATAGATATAATAGATATAAGAAAAAAATATAGATATATTGGATATAGGTATAATTTTTTGTTAAAATAGATAAAAGTATAAAATATAGATATAATAGATATAATAGATATCGGAATAAAATATAGACATAATAGATAGATATAGGTATAAAATTTAGACATAATACATATAGGTAAAAAATATAGACATAATAGATAAAATAGATATAGGTATTAAATATAGACATAATAGATATAATAGATGTAGGTATAAAATATAGACATAATAAATATAGATATAGGTATAAACTATAGCCATAATAGATATAGGTATAAAATATAGACCTAATAGATATAATAGATATCGGTATAAAATATAGACATAATAGATATAATAAATAGAGGTATAGAATATACATATAATAAATATAGGTATAAAATATAGACATAATAGATATAATAGACACATATAAAATATAGATATGATAGATATTGGTATAAAATATAGATGTAATAAATATAGGTATAAAATATAGACAAAATAGATATTAATGTTATAAGTAAAAAATATAGACATAAAAGGTATGGGTATAAAATATAGACATAATAGATATAATAGATATAGGTATAAAATATAGGCATAATCGATATAATAGATAGAGGTATAAAATATAGACATAATAAATATAATTGATAGAGTTATAAAATATAGACATAATAGATATAATAGAAAGATAAAATATAGACATAATAGATATAGTAGATATAGGTATAAAATACAGACATAATAGATATAATACATGTAGGTACAAATAGAGACATAATAGATATAATAGATATATGTATAATATGTAGACATAATAGATAAAATAGATATAGGTATAAAATATACACGTAATAGATACAGGTATAAAATATAGATAATTGATATAATAGATATAAGTATAAAATATAGACGTAAGAGATATAATAGTTATAGGTATAAAACATAGACATAATAGATATAATATATATGGGTATAAAATATAGACATAATAGATATAGGTAAAAAATATAGACATAATAGATATAATAGATATAGGTATAAAATATAGACAGAATAGATATAGGTATAAAATATAGACAGAATAGATACAACAGATATAGTTATACAATATAGAGATAATAGTTAAAATAGATACAGGTATAAAATATAGACACAATAGGTATAGGTTTAAAATACAGACATAATAGATATAATAGATATAGGTAAAAAATATAGACAGAATAGATATAATAGACATAGGTATTAAATATAGACATAATAGATATAATAGAAATACGTATAAAATATAAATATAATAGATATAGATATAAAATATAGATATAATAGATACAGGTATAAAATACAGATATAATAGATATAACGATAAAATATAAATATAATAGATATAATAGATATACGTATAAAATATAGACATAATAGATATAATTGACATAGGGATAAAATATAGACATAATAGATATAATAGATATAGGTATAAAATATTCACATAATAGATATAATGGATACAGGTACAAAATATAGATATAATAGATATAGGTATCAAATATAGATATAATAGATATAATAGATATATGTATAAAAAATAGACATAATATATACAGGTATAAAATATAGACAATAGATATAGTAGATATAGGTATAAAATATAGATATAATAGATATAATTATAAAATATAAATATAATAGATATAATAGATACAGGTAAAAAATATAGATATCATGGATATAGGTATAAAATATGGTTAAAATATATATAAATATAAAATAAAGATATAATAGATAAAATAGATATAGGCATAAAATATAGACATAATAGATATAATAGATACATGTATAAAATATAGATATAGTAGATATAATGGATATAGGTATCAAACATAGATATAATAGATATAGGTATAAAATATGGACATGATAGATATGATAGATATCGGTATAAAATATAGACATAATACATATAATAGATATAGGTATAAAATATAGACATAATAGATATAATAGATATAGGTATAAAACGTAGACATAATAGATATAGTAGATACAGGTATAAAATATAGATATAATAGATATAGGTATAAAATATAGATATAATAGATGTAATAGATAGACATAATAGATATAATAGATATAGATATAAAATATAGATACAATAGATATAGGTACGAAATATACATATAATAGATATATTAGATATAGGTATAAAATATACATATAGTAGATATAGGTATAAAATATAGATATAATAGTTATAATAGATACAGGTATAAAATATAGATATATAGATATAAGTATAAAATATAGACATAATAGGGATAATAGATATAGGAATAAAATATAGACATAATAGATATAATACATATACTTATAAAATATACACATAGTTGATATAATACATATAGGTATAAAATATAGACATAATGGATATAGGTATAAAATATAGACATAATAGATATAATAGATATAGGTATGAAATATAGATACAATAGATATCGGTAAAAAATATAGATATAATACATATAATACATACAGATATAAAATATAGACGTAATAGATATAATAGATATAGGTATAAAATATACACATAATGTATATAATAGATATAGGTGTAAAATATATACATAATAGAAATAATATTTATAGGTATAAAATATAGTAATAAAAGATAAAATACATATAAGTATGAAATATAGACATAATAGTTATAACAGATATAAGAATAAAAAATAGACATAATAAATATAGGTATAAAATATAGACATAATAGATATAATAGATATAGGTATAAAGAATAGACATAATACATATAATTGATACAGGTATAAATATAGACATAATAGATATAGGTATAAAGGATAGACATAATAGATATAGGTATAAAATATAGATATAATAGATATAATAGATATAGGCATAAAATATAGACATAATAGATATAGGTATACAACATAGACATAATAGTTAGAGGTATGAAATATAGACATAATAGATATAATAGATATAAGGATAAGATATAGACATAATAGATACAATAGATATAGGTATAAAATATACACAAAATAGATATAAAAGATATAGATATAAAATATAGACATAATAGATATAATAAATATAGGTATAAAATATAGACATAGAAGTTACAATAGATATAGGTATAAAATATAGACCTAATAGCTATAAGAGATAAAGGTATAAAATTTAGACATAATAGATATAATAGATATAGGTATAAAATATAGATATAATAGATATAATAGATATAGGTATAAAATATGGACATAACAGATATAATACACATAGGTATAAAAAGTAGACAGAATAAATATAATAGATATCGTTATAAAACATAGACATAATTGATATAATAGTTATACATATGAAATATACACATAATAGATATAATAGATAAAGGTACAAAATATAGACATAATAGATATAATAGTTATACGAATAAAATATGGACATAATAGACATAATAAATATAGGTATAAAATATGGACAGAATAGATATCACAGATATATTTCTAAAATATAGACATAATCGTTATAATAGATATAGGTTAAAAATACAGACATAAGAGATATAGGTATAAAATATAGACATAGTAGATATAATGATATAGGTATAAATTATAGACAGATATAATAGATATAGGTATAAAATATAGACATAACAGATATAGGTAAAAAATACAGACATAATATATATAATAGATATAGGCATAAAATATAGACATAATAGATATAGGTATAAAATATAGACAGAATAGATACAAGAGATAGAGTTATACAATATATAGATAAGAGTTGTAATAGATATAGGTATAAAATATAGACATAATAGATATAATAGATATAGGTATAAAATATAGACATAATAGATGTAATACATATAGGTATAAAATAGACACATAATAGATATAATAGATATAGGTATAAAATATAGACATAATAGATATAATAAATACAGGTATAAAATACAGATATAATAGATATAGATGTAAAATGTAGACATAATGGATATAATAGATGTAGGAATAAAATATAGATATAATAGATATAGGTATAAAATATAGATATAATAGATACAATAGATACAGGAAGAAAATATAGATATCAGAGATATAATTATAAAAAATAAACATAACAGATATAATAGATATAGGTGTAAAATAGAGGTACAATAGATATAGGTATAAAAAATACTTATAATATAAACAGGTATGAAATATAGATATAATAGATATAGGTATAAAATATAGACATAATAGATATAATAGATATAGGTAATAAATATAGACATAATTGATATATGTATAAAATATAGACATAATAGATAGAGGTATAAAATATAGACATAATAGAAATAGGTATAAAATATAGACATAAAGATATAATAGATATTGGTATAAAATATAGACATAATACATATAATCGATATATGCATATATATAGACATAATAGATATAATAGATATAGGTATAAAATAGAGGCAGAATAGATATAGTTATAAAATACAGACATAATAGATATAGTAGATATAGGTATAAAATATACACATAATAGATATAGTAGATATAGGTATAAAATGTAGACTTAATAGATATAATAGATATAGGTATAAGATATACACGTAATAGTTATAGGTATAAACTATATACATAATAGATATAAGAGATATAGTTATAAAATAGGACATAATAGTTATTATAGACATAGGTATAAAATATAGTCATAATAGATATAATATATATAAGTATAAAATATAGACTTAATTGATATCAAAGATATAGGTAGAAAATGTAGACTTAATAGATATAATAGTTATCGGTATAAAATCTAGACATAATAGGTATAATAGATACACGTATAAAATATAGACATAATAGATATACATATAGATATAAAATATAGACATAATATATAATAGATATATTTATAAAATATAGACATAGTAGATACAATAGACATAGGTACGAAATAGAGACATAATAGATATAATCTATACAGGTATAAGATATAGACATAATAGATATAATAGATATACGTATAAAATATAGACATAATAGATATAATAGATATAGGTATAAAATATAGATAAAATAGATATACGTGTAAAATATAGATATAATAGATATAGGTATAAAATATAGATATAATAGATATAGGTATAAAATATAGATATAATAGTTATAATAGATACAGGTATAAAATATAGATATAATAGATGTAGTTATAAAAGAAAAATATAACAGATACAATAGATATAGGTATAAAATATAGATAAAATTGTTATAGGTATAAAATACAGACATAATAGGTATAATAGATATAGGTATATAATATGGACATAATAGATATAATATATATAGGTATAAAATATAGTCATAATAGATATAATAGATATAGGAATAAAATATAGCTATAATAGGTATAGGTATAAAATATAGATATAATAAATGTAATAGATATATTTATAAAATATAGATATCATAGAAATAATAGATATAGGAATAAAATATAGACATAATATATAAAATAGATATAGGTATAATATATAGACATAATAGATATAATAGATATAGGTATTAAATAGAGACGAAATAGATATAGGTATAAAATATAGACATAATAGATATAAGTATAAAATATAGACATAATAGATATAGATATAAAATATAGACATAATAGACATAATAGATATAGGTAGAAAATATAGACGTAATAGATATAACTGATAGTTATAAAATATAGACATAATAGGTATAATAGATAGAGGGATAAATATAGACATAATAGCTATAATAGATATAGGTATAAAATACAGACATAATATACATAATATATAGGTATAAAATATAGACATAATGGATATAATAGATGAAGGTATGAAATATATACATAATAGATATAATAGATATAGATATAAATTATAGACATAATAGTTATAATTGATATAGGTATAAAACATAGAAATAATAGATATAAAAGATATAGGTATAAAATATAGACATAATAGATATGGTATTAAGTATAAACATAATAGATATAACAAATATAGGTATAACATAGAGACATAATAGATTTGATAGATATAGGTATGAAATAGAGACATAATAGATATAATAGACATAGCTATAAAATATGGACATAATAGATACAATAGATATAGGTATAAAATATAGCCATAATAGATATAACAGATATAGGTATAAAATGGAGACATAATACATATAATCGATACATTTATAAAATACAGACATAATTCATATAATCGATACAGGTATAAAATACACACATAATAGATACAGGTATAATATACAGACATAATACATATAATAGATATAGGTATAAAATATAGACATAACAAATATAATAGATGTGGGTATAAAATATAGACATAATAGATATAACAAATATAGGAATAAAATAGAGCCATTATAGATTTGATAGATATAGGTATAAAATGTAGACATAATAGATATAATAGATATAGGTACAAAATGCAGACATAATAGATATAATAGATAAAGGTATCTAATATAGATATAATAGATATAGGTATAAAATATAGACACAATACATATAGGTATAAAATATAGACATAATAGATATAATATAGGTATTAAATATAGACATAATAGATATAGGTATAAAATATAGACATAATAGATATAATAGATATAGGTATTAAATATAGACATAATTGATAGATATAGGTATAAAATATAGACATAATAGATATAATAGAGGTATAAAACATAGACATAATAGATATAAGAGATATAGGTATAAAATACAGACATAATACAGATAATAGATATAGGTATAAAATAAAGTCATAATAGATATATTAGATTTAGGTATAAAATATAGACGTAATAGATTTATTTATAAAATATAGATATGATAGATAAAGGTATAAAATATAGATGTACTAGATATAGGTATAAAATATGGATATAATAGATATAATAGATATACATATAAAATACAGATATGTTTGATATAGTCATAAAATATAGATATAATAGATATAAAAGATATAGGAATAAAATATAGATATAATAGAAATGATTATAAAATATAAATCTAA
Source organism: Rhinopithecus roxellana (assembly GCF_007565055.1). Classification (NCBI taxonomy): domain Eukaryota; kingdom Metazoa; phylum Chordata; class Mammalia; order Primates; family Cercopithecidae; genus Rhinopithecus; species Rhinopithecus roxellana. The sequence continues at coordinate 41,649 of NW_022142339.1, forward strand.
TAGATATAATAGATATAGGTATTAAATATAGATATAAGAAATATAGGTATAAAATATAGTTATAATAGATAAAGGAATAAAAAAATAGATATAATGGATATAATAGAGGTATAAAATATAGACATAATAGATATAATAGATATAGTTATAAAATAAAGACATAATAGATATAATAGGTATAGTTATACAATATAGACATAATAGACATAATAGATATAGGTACATAATATAGACATAATAGATATAACAGATAAAGGTAAAAAATATAGATAGATTGGATATAATAGATATAGGCATAAAATATACAAATAATAAATATAATAGATAAGGGTATAAAATATAGACATAATAGATATAATACATATAGGTATAAAATATAGACATAATAGATATAATAGATATAGGTATAAAATACATACATAATAGATACAATAGATATAGACATAATAGATATAGGACATATTGGTATAAAATACAGACATAATCGATATAACAGGTATAGGTATAAAATATAGACATAATACATATAATAGATGTAGGTATAAAATATAGACATCATAGATACAATATATATATATAAATTATAGACATAATAGGTATAATAGATTTAGGTATAAAATACAGACATAATAGATATAATAGATATAGGTATACAATATAGACATAATAGATATAATAGATATAGGTATACAATATAGACATAATAGATATAATAGATATAGGTATAAAATATAGACAGCATAGATATAATAGATATAGGTATAAAATATAGACATAGTAGATATAATATATACAGGTATAAAATAAAGATATGATAGATATAATAGATATACGTATAAAAAATAGATATAATAGATACAGGTATAAAATTTAGATATAATAGACATAAGAGAGGTATAAAATAAAGACATAATAGTTATGGATATACGTATAAAATATAGATATAATAGATACAATAGTTATAGAGAGATATAATAGATATAGGTATAAAATTTTGACATAATGCATACAATAGATATAGTTATAAAATATAGATAAAATAGATATAGGTATAACATATAGACATAATAGATATAATAGATATAGTTATAAAATATAGACACAATAGATATCGGTGTAAAATAGAGACAGAATAGATATAATAGATATACTTCTAAAATATAGACATAATCGTTATAATAGATATAGGTATAAAACATAGACATAAGAGATATAGGTATAAAATATAGAAATAATAGATATAATAGACATAGGTATAAAATATAGACATAATAGATATAATAGATATAGGTATAAAATATAGACATAATCGATATAATAGATATAGACATAATAGATATAATGGATATTGGAATCAAATATAGACATAATAGATACAACCGCTATAGTTAAAATATAGACATAAGAGATATAATAGATATACGTATAAAATATAGACACAATAGATATAATAAATATAGGTATAAAATACAGACATAATAGATATAATAGATATAGGTATAAAATATAGACACAATATATATAGGTATAAAGTGTAGACATAATAGGTATAGCAGATATAGTTATAAAATATAGACATAATACATACAATAGATATAGGTATACAATATAGACATAATCGATATAATAGATATAGGTATAAAATATAGACATAATAGATATAACTAATATAGTTATCAAATAGAGACATAATAGATTTGATAGATATAGGTATATAATATAGACATAATGGATATAATAGACATAGGTATAAAATATAGACCTTATAGATATAATAGATATAGGTATAATATATAGTCATAATGGATATAATATATATACGTATAAAATATATATATAATTGATATAGTCATAAAATATACATATAATAGATATAATAGACATAGGTATAAAATATAGATATAATAGATATAATTATAAAATGTAAATCTAATAGATATAATAGATATAGGTATTTAATATGGATATAAGAAATATAGGTATAAAATATAGTTATAATAGATGTAGGTATAAAATATAGACATAATAGATATAGGTATACAATATAAGCATAATAGATAAAAGAGATAAAGATATAAAATATAGACATTAGAGATATAATAGATATAGGTATAAAATATAGACCTAAGAAATATAATCGATAAAGGTAGAAAATATAGATATAAGAGATATAGGTATAAAATATAGATATAATAGATATAATAGATAAACGTATAAAATATGGATATAATTGATATTGTCATAAAATATAGATATATATAATAGATATAGGTATAAAATATTGAAATAATGGATATAATTATAAAATACAAATCTAATAGATATAATAGTTAAAGGTATTAAATATAGATATGAGAAATATAGGTATAAAATATTGTTATAATAGACATAGGTATAAAATATAGATATAATAGATATAATAGATATAGGTATGAAACATAGACAAAATGGATATAATAGATATAGGCATAAAATATAGACATAATAGATATAGGTATAAAACATAGACATAATAGATATAGGTATGAAATATAGACATCATAGATATAATAAAAAAATGTATAAAATATGGACATAATAGATATATGTATAAAATATAGATATAATAGGTATAATGGAGGCAGGTATTAAATATAAACATAATAGATATAGGTTTAAAATATAGACATAATAGATATAAAATATATAGGTATATAATATAGATATAAGTAGATAACATAGATATAGGTATAAAATATAGATATAATACATATAGGTAGAAAATATAGATATAATAGATACAGGTATAAAACTCAAAAATAATAGATATGATAGATATAGTTATAAAATATAGACATAAGAGATAAAATAGATATAGGTATACAATATAGACATAATAGATATAATAGATATAGGTATAAAATATAGACATATTAGATATAATAGATATAGTTATAAAATATACACATAATAGATGTAGTAGGTATAGGTATAAAATATAGACATAATAGATATAATAGATATATGTATAAAATATAAACATAATAGATATAATAGATATACGTATAAAATATAGACATAATAGATATAAAAGATATAGGTATTAAATATAGACATATTAGATATTGGTATAAAATATAGATCTAATCGTTATAATAGATATAGGAATAAAATATAGACATAATAAATATAAGAGAGGTATAATATATAGACATAATAGATATACATATACGTATAAAATATAGGCATAATTTGTATAATAGATATAGACAGATATAATAGATATAGGTATAAAATATAGACATAATACATATAATAAAGTTTTAAAATACAGATATAATAGATTGATATATAAAATATGGACATAAGAGATATAATAGACAGAGGTATAAAATATAGACAAAATAGATATAATAGATATTGCTATAAAATATATACAATAGATATAATAGATATAGGTATAAAAGATAGACATAATATATATAATAGATACAGACATAATAGATCTAATAGATATAGGTATAAAAGATAGACCTATTACATATAATAGATACAGTTATAAAATATAGATATAATAGATTGAGATATAAAATATAGACATAAGAGATACAATAGATAGAGGTATTAAATATAGACAAAATAGATATAATAGATATTGCTATAAAATATATACAATAAATATAATAGACATAGGTATAAAAGATAGACATAATAGATATAATAGATACAGACATAATAGATCGAATAGATATAGGTATAAATTATAGACATAATAGATAGAATATGTATAGGTATAAAATATAGACATAATAGATATAATAGATATACGTATTAAATATAGACATCATCGATATAGGTATAAAATATTGATATAATAGATATAATAGATAGAGGTACAAAATATAGTCATAGTAGATATAATAGATATAGGTATAAAATATAGACATAATATATATAGGCATAAAATATAGACATAACAGATGTAATGGATATAGGTATAAAATAAATACATAATAGACATAGGTTAAAATATAGATATAATAGAAATAATATGTAGTTTTAAAACATAGACAAAATAGATATAATAAATAGAGGTATAAAATATAGACATAATTGATATAATAGATATAATGTATAGAGGTATAAAATATAAACATAATAAATATAATATATAGACGTATAAAATTAGGCATAATAGATATAACAGTAAGACGACTAAAATATAGACAAAATAGATATAATAGATATACTAGATAGAAGTATAAAATATAGACATAATAGATATGCCAGATAGAGGAATAAAATATAGACATAATAGATGTAATAGATAGGGGTATAAAATATAGACCTAATAGATGTAATAGATTAAGCTATAAAATATAGAAATAAAAGATATAATAGATAGTGGTATAAAATATAGACAATAGATATAATAGATACAGGTATAAAATATAGACATAATAAGTATAATAGATATAGACAAAATAGATATAATAGATATAGGTTTAAAATATAGACATAATAGATATAATAGATACAGGTATAAAATATAGATATAATAGATATAGGTATAAAATATAGACATAATAGATATAATAGATATAGTTATGAAATATAGACATAGTAGATATAATATATATAGTTATAAAATATAGATATAATAGATAAAATAGATATAGGTATAAAATATAGATATAACAGATATAGGTACAAAATATAGATATAATAGATACAGGTATAAAATACAGAAATAATAGATATGATAGATGCAATTATAAAATATAGACATAATAGATATAATAGATATAGCTATAAAATATAGACATATTAGATATAATATTATATATAGACATGATATATATAGACGATATATAGACATGATAGATATAATAAATATAGGTATAAAATATAGACATAATATATATAATAGATACAGGTATAAAATATAGGCACAATGGACATAGGTATAAAATATATACATAATAGATATAATAGACATAGGTATAAAATATAGACATAATAGATATAATGGATATAGTTATAAGGTATAGACGTAATAGATATAGGTATAAAAGATAGACATAAAGATATAATAGATATACGTATAAAATATACACAGAATAGATATAATAGATATAGGTGTAAAATATAGACATAAGAGGTATAATAGATATAGGTATAAAACATACATATAATAGATATAGGTGTAAAATATAGATACAATAGATATAATAGATATAGGTATAAAATATTGTCATAATAGATATAATAGACATAGGTATAATATGCAGACAGAATAAATATAATAGATATCGGTACAATATATATTGACATAATTGATATAATAGATATACGTATAAAATATACACATAATAGATATAATAGATAAAGGAATAAAATATAGACATAATAGATATAGTAGATATAGGTTTGAAATATAGACATAATAGACATCGGTGCAAAATAGAGACAGAATAGATATAACAGATATACTTCTAAAATATAGACATAATCGTTATAATACATATAGGTATAAAATATAGACAAAATAGACATAGGTATAAAACATAGACATAATAGATATAACAGATATAGGTATAAAATATAGACATAATAGTTATAACAGACATAGATATAAAATATGGACATAATAGATATAATAGATATAGGTATAAAACTTAGAAATAATAGATATAATAGATATAGGTATAAATTATAGACATGATAGATACAATAGATATAGACATAATAGATATAATAAATATTGGTATGATATATAGACATAATAGATATAACAGTTATAGTTAAAATATAGACATAGTAGACATAATAGATATAGGTATAAAATACAGACATAATAGATATTATAGATACCGGTATAAAATATATACATAATAGATATAATAAATAGAGGTATAAAATATAGAAAAAATAGATACAGGAATAAAATATAGCTATAATGGATATAATAGATATAGGTATAAAATACAGACATAATAGATATACTATTTATAGGTATAAAATATAGACATTATAAGTATAATAGATATAGGTATAAAATATAGACATAATACATATAATAGATACAGGTATAAAATATACATATAGTAGATATACGTATAAAATATAAACATAAAAGGTAGAATAGATGTAGGTATAAAAAATAGACATAATATATATAATACATATACGAATAAAATATAGATATAGTAGATATAAAAGATATAGATATAAAATATAGACGTAATAGATATGGGTATAAAATATACACATAATAGACATAATAGATATAGGTATAAAATATAGACATAATAGATAAAATAGATAGAAGTATTAAATGTAGACATAATAGATATAATAATAGGTATAAAATATAGACATAATAGATATAATAGACATAGATATAAAATATAGACATAAGAGATACGTAGAAAATATAGACATAGTAGATATAATAGATAGAGGTATAAAATATAGACATAATAGGTATAGGTATAAAATATGGACATAATAGATATAATAGATATAGGTATAAAATATAGACATAATAGATATAGATAGAAAATACAGATATAATTGATAGAATAGATAGAGGTATAAAATATACACATAATAGTTATATGTATAAAATATATACATAACAGATATAAGAGATATAGTTATAAAATACAGACATAATAGTTATAATAGATATAGGTATAAAATATAGACATGATAGATAAAATATATATAAGTATAAAATATAGACTTCATATATATAATAGATATAGATATAATATGTAGACATAATAGATATAATACATATAGGTATAAAATATAGACATAATAGATATAAGAGATAGAGTAATAAAATATAGACATAATAGTTATAATAGATATAGGTATGAAATATAGACATAATAGATACAATATATATAGGTATAAAATATAGACATAATAGATATAATAGATATATGTATAAAATACAGACTAAATAGATATAGGTATAAAATATAGACATAATATATAATAGATATAGGTATGAAATACAGACATAATAGATATTATAGATATAGGTATAAAATATAGACAAAATAGATGTAATAGACATTGGTATAAAGTATAGACATAATAGATATAATAGATATCGGTATAAAATATGGACATAAAAGATATAATAGATAGGGGTATAAAATATAGATATAATAGATATAGGTATAAAATATAGTTATAATAGATATAGGTATAAAATATAGATATAATAGATATAATAGATATAGGTATAAAATATAGATATAATAGATATAATTATAAAATATAAATATAATAGATATAATAGTAAAAGGTATAAAATATAGATATAAGATATCGGTATAAAATATAGTTATAATAGATATAGGTATATCCTATATATATAATAGATATAATAGATATAGGTATAAAATATAGACATAATAGACATAATAGATATAGTTATCTAATATAGACATAATAGATATAATAAATATAGGTATACAATACAGACATAATAGTTATAATAGATATAGGTATAAAATATAGACATAATAGATATAATAGATATACATATAAAATATGGACATAATAGATATAATAGATACAGGTACAAAATATAGATAAAATAGATATAGGTATAAAATATAGAAATAATAGATATAATAGATACAGGTATAAAAAAGATGTAATAGATACACGTATAAAAAATAGACAATAGATATAATAGATATATGTATAAAATATTGATATAATAGATATAATGGATATAGGTATCAAATATAGACATAATATAGGTATAAAATATAGATATATTGTGGATATAATGGATATAGGCATAAAAAATAGACATAATAGATATAATAGATATAGGTATAAAATATAGACATAATAGATATAATAGATAAGGATATAAAATATAGACATAATAGATATAGGTATAAAGTATAGACACAATAGATATAATAGATATAGGTATAAAATATAGACATAAGAGGTATAGTAGATGAAGGTTTAAAATATAGACATAATAGATATAATAGATATAGGTATAAAATATAGACAGACTTAAATGTTAGACCTAATACCATAAAAACCCTAGAAGAAAATCTAGGTAGTACCATTCAGGACATAGGCATGTGCAAGGACTTCATGTCTAAAACACCAAAAGCAACGGCAGCAAAAGCCAAAATTGACAAATGGGATCTCATTAAACTAAAGAGCTTTTGCACAGCAAAAGAAACTACCATCAGAGTGAACAGGCAACCTACAGAATGGGAGAAAATTTTTGCAACCTACTCATCTGACAAAGGGCTAATATCCAGAATCTACAAAGAACTCAAACAAATATACGAGAAAAAAACAAACAGCCCCATCAAAAAGTGGGGAAAGGATATGAACAGACATTTCTCAAAAGAAGATATTCATACAGCCAACAGACACATGAAAAAATGCTCATCATCACTCGCCATCAGAGAAATGCAAATCAAAACCACAATGAGATACCATCTCACACCAGTTAGAATGGCAATCATTAAGAAGTCAGGAAACAACAGGTGTTGGAGAGGATGTGGAGAAATAGGAACACTTTTACACTGTTGGTGGGATTGTAAACTAGTTCAACCATTATGGAAAACAGTATAGGCAATTCCTCAAGGATCTAGAACTAGATGTACCTTATGACCCAGCCATCCCACTACTGGGTATATACCCAAAGGATTATAAATTATTCTACTACAAAGACACATGCACACGTATGTTTATTGCGGCACTATTCACAATAGCAAAGACTTGGAATCAACCCAAATGTCCATCTGTGACAGACTGGATTAAGAAAATGTGGCACATATACACCATGGAATACTATGCAGCCATAAAAAAGGATGAGTTTGCGTCCTTTGTAGGGACATGGATGCAGCTGGAAACCATCATTCTTAGCAAACTATCACAAGAACAGAAAACCAAACACCGCATGTTCTCACTCATAGGTGGGAACTGAACAATAAGATCACTTGGACTCGGGAAGGGGAACATCAGGCACTGGGGCCTATCATGGGGAGGGGGGAGGGGGGAGGGGAGAGGAGGGAGGGCTTGCATTGGGGAGTTATACAAGATATAAATGATGAATTGATGGGTGCTGACGAGTTGATGGGTGCAGCACCCCAACATGGCACAAATATACATATGTAACAAACCTGCACGTTATGCACATGTACCCTAGAACTTAAAGTATAATAAAAATAAAAATAAAAAAAAATATAGAGAGACTAGATATGGGTATAAAATATAAACATAATATATATAATAGATATAGGTATAAAATATCGACATAAGAGATATAACCCATACAGGTATAAAATATAGAAATAACACATGTAATGGATACAGGTATAAAATACAGACATAATAGATATAGGAATAAAGTATTGACATAATAGATATAATAGATATAGGTATAAAATATAGACATAATACATACAATACATATAGGTATAAAATATAGACATAAGAGATATAATAGATATAGGTATAAAATATAGACATAATAGATGTAACAAATATAGGTATAAAATAGAGACATAATAGATTTGATGGATATAGGTATAAAATATAGACATGAAAGATATAATAGACATAGGTATAAAATATAGACATAATAGACATAATAGATATAGGTACAAAATATGGACATAATAGATATAATAGATAAAGGTATAAAATATAGATATAATAGATATAGGTATAAAGTAGTGATATAATAGATATAATAGATATATGTATAAAATATAGATATAATTAAATAGTCATAAAATACAGATATAATAGATATAATAGATATAGGTATAAAATATAGATATAATAGATATAATTATAAAATATAAATCTAATAGGTATGATATATATAGGTATTAAATATAGATATAAGAAATATAGGTATGAAATATAACTATGATAGATATAGGTATAAAATATAGATATAATAGATAGAGGTATAAAATATAGACATAATAGATATAATAGATATAGGTAAAAAATATAGACAACATAGTTATAGGTATAAGATATAGACATAATAGATATAATAGATATAGGTATAAAATATAGGTATAATAGATATAATAGATATAGGTATAAATATAAACATAATAGATATCATAGATATAGGTATAAAATATAGACATAATAGATATAATAGATATAGGTATAAATATATTCATAATAGATATAGGTATAAATGCAGACATAAGAGATATAATAGATATAGATATTAAATACAGACATAATAGATATTGGTATAAAATATAGACATAATAGACATAGGTATAAAATATAGACATAAAAGATATAGCTATAAAATATAGACATAACAGATATAATAAATATAGGTATAAAATATAGACTTAATAGATAGAGGTTTACAATATAGGCATAACAG